>NC_048314.1:21194212-21279338 GCF_013100865.1 Trachemys scripta elegans
TTGAAAAAAGAAGAACAGGAGTACTTGTGGCACCTTAGAGACTAACAAATTTATTAGAGCATAAGCTTTCGTGGACTACAGCCCACTTCTTCGGATGCATATAGAATGGAACATATAGAATGGAACATATATGTTCCATTCTATATGCATCCGAAGAAGTGGGCTGTAGTCCACGAAAGCTTATGCTCTAATAAATTTGTTAGTCTCTAAGGTGCCACAAGTACTCCTGTTCTTCTTTTTTCAAGAACCCCTTGGCGCTCTGGGGACCAGTGCTGGGAATTCAACGGGTGGCACGCCAGCCTCTGAGTCAATGTGCCATCATAGTGATAGTGAGACAGCTGGGCTGATGCTATTCAGATGAATCATAAAACCAAGGTCCTGACCACTTGTTGTAATTAAAGAGCCCACGACCCTTTTTGTTCTAGCCCTAGTGTCCTAGCCAAATTCCAGTCTGAGTTCCCTCAGGTTTCCTAATCCCTCCGGCTGCTTCTGTTGGACTCCTGTATACTATTTTTATTTCAAAAGTATGTTGAGCTGTTGGCTGCAAATACATGGAGACTTTTAAAAATGCCATATGAAAAAAAAATTTCTAGCTACTTTTATCTCCACAGTAGGATTAACCCTAGGTTAATCAGCTGTTTATTGGTTGTTACATTCTGGCTCCCTCAATACCCCCTGTACAATAAGTGAAAAAATTCTTTATATCCTAGCCTGAACAATTGTGCAATTTATGCATTTCACCCAGAGATGGCAGCATGTCATTGTTGGGGAAGTAATTCCTCTAAGCAGTACACATAGCTTGCAAATATGCTCCCTCCACCCTTCATACGCCCGCTTAGCTCCAAAATAAAAGTTTCCTGGGTGGGAATATAGAGAAAATTCAAGAACCAGCCAACTAAATACCCCAAAAAAGCAAAGGAGGGTCTTAGCTCCATAGGTAAGTGCATTTCAATGTATGTGATCAATTTAAGAATGCCCCCAGGGGATACATTAGCTAAAGTAATGCTATCTTTAAAGACAATGCATTCTGTTCCAAATCATTAAAAATGCCCAGTGTTATCTATCCCCATTCAGTGTCTCTTAGTTACTAACAGAGATCCCGCATCCTACCAGTCCAACTAATACAGATAAGTAGTGAACAAAGAAAGGAAACCTCAGAGGTGAAGAATGACACACTCACTCCAAAAACTAATTTCCCCATACTAATTTTCCCCTACTGTTACTCACCCCTTCGTCAACTGTTTGAAATGGGCCACCCTGATTACATTGGCATCATTACCACTACAAAAGTGATTTTTCCTCCCTTGGTATTCTATTGTTGAGAATAACTCACTTCCACTTTAACTGAAATGTCTCGTTAGCACTGACCCCCCACTTGGTAAGGCAACTCCCATCTTTTCATGTACTATGTATATATAGCTGCCTACTGTATTTTCCACTCCATGCATCTGATGAAGTGGGTTTTAGCCCATGAAAGCTTATGATCAAATAAATTTGTTAGTCTCTAAGGTGCCACAAGGACTCCTCATTGTTTTTGCTGATACAGACTAACACAACGACCGCTCTGAAACCTGTCACTTTCACCTTTGTTATTAGAAAACAGGCACCAGGAAAAGTGTATAGACACCGACCGAACTTTTAGAATGCCCAGTGTGTGTGTCTAATAACCCCCGACGTCATTTGCTCATAATTGAAACCAAACTGCCTTTTCCCTGTGTACGTTGTTTCTTTACTTGGTGCAGCGTAGGTAACTTGACCAATAAAGAAATCCTGCCCAGTGTCACGTTCTGGCTCTCAAGCACTAGCAGAACGCTGCAATGTTCCGTTTGCAAATGCTGCTCGGGAAAGAATTGACTCAATAATAACAAAAAGCAAAGCAAACGTTGCCAGTGGTTTTTCCCCCACTTATGCACAACTCCTAAATGTCGGGGCAAACCTACCAGATAGCATCTCCTGGTCCAGCACACCCATCTACCAATGCAAGCAGACACCCATGAGTGCTTTAAGCAGCAAAGGCAGGGAGGAAACGCATACTGGGGGTGAATAACCAAAGCCATGCGTGGCTTTGACAATATTGCCAACCCCAAGTATTTAAAAAAAAAAAGTCACAGATCAGACCCCCAAAATCATGATATTTAAAGAAAAATAATAACCATGGGGTTCTTTGCTTTGCTTTCCCGGTACCTTTCAGGCTGCATTCAGGACAAGTTTCCCTGCTTTTTTCCTCCCCATACACAGGAGGCCTAGAAAGGAAAACAGATTCTCACCACTCCAGGAGACGGAGCTTTAAGTAAAACCCAAATATCACCTGACTAATGATAAAACTGAGTTGGCAATGCGGTAACCAAGAGCCACATCATGTCCTGTTGACCAGCATGCGGCTGTCCATGCAGCTAACCCTCCACAGCTCGAGAGCCGCAAGTAAGGATCGAGTGGGTGGCATATTTTCCCCACACCCTGTAGGAATCTCTTGGAAGTAGGGTAGCTGGGGCCTCCAATGGAGCCATGGAAGCAGTAAAAGGACCCTTTCCCCTAAGAAGCAGAGGATGTCCGTGTGGTTGGCTTGGTGACTCCAATGGATCCCTGAGAGCTGCAGGGCTTTGGGGTGGGGTTCCTTGCTTCTTCTGCAGGACTGACCCCATTCCCCAGAAGAATTAGAGGAAAGGTTTCCTCCCTCCCCCCTCTCAGATCACCTCCTAAAGGTTTCTGTGGGAGAGGGTATCCGGCCTAAATTAAACCACATTGACCTGGTAACAGGCTCTGTGAGGGCAGCCCATTCTGCATTGCTACACGGGACTGGGGAGCGAGTGCCATTACCATGTGGTGATCCTTCAAGGAGGGGAACGATACCGACGAACTTCAAAGGGAGCGTTCTCTGGCACAGCGCTGATCCACACACAGGATGCAAGTCAGGGAGGGCTCAAAAGGCTCAGAGAGAAGCGCAGGATCCCCAGCAGGGAGAGGTCCAGGGAGGTACCTTCTGGCCTTGTCCCATATTCAGCAGCCCTGCATCTTCTAAGAACTAGGCACTTCAGCCTTCAAATGCTACATGCCCCTGGAGGAAAGTGAGCGGAAGCATGCTGAAAAGTGCCAGTCTGCACCTCAGCCCTGCGGTTGCCTTTCCCTCTGGGTTACACTGGTGGCCGGCCTTAGAATCCCAGAGACATACGAGCTGCCACTCCCCATAAGCCAGGCAGCAGAACCCATCAAGTCATGCTTGGTATGGCCCAGTTTCTAGGGTTCATGACCTCATGATTAATAATGGACATTATAAAGAGCCGGTGACGTTAAAAAAGACTTTTTAATTGTACATCAGACATATTAATTACAACTTGAATATAACAAAAGTTGGTTATTAAAAGCAGCAACTTGACATCATAAATCTTTCGAAGGTGCACAGAATCGTTATAAGATCTATTAGAACTAATGCAACACATCCTCTGGAACAAAGCGTTTTTAAAGGCTCCACATTCCCCTCGCTGGAACGCATGTGGAGGTGGGGAAGATTGGTTGGTTGGCTGGTTTGTTTGCAGGGCCTAACATAAGAAGCGTACACCCTGTGACAAAGTGGGGGATTTTCTTGTGTTTACACGCGCAGCACGCTGGGGCACAGACGTTCCTGAAACGTGCAACGGCTTTCTGAGGACTTGGTGTCACTGCGCTGCCTATTCTGCCCATTCCACGGCTTCCAAAGGGGGGAAAACACAATTGAGAGATGAACAGAAAGGCCCCACCTGGCAAGATCAGGATTCATTCATTGCGCATCAGCTGAGCACTCCACCAACACCCAGAGCAGAACAGGCAGCTGGATCCCTCACACTGCTCTAAGCCAAGCCCGAGCCCCTGGACCCCAGCTCTGCAAACCTCTCTCAGGGACACTCACTGAAGTCAGTGGGAGTTTCGGGTCTTGGCAGGTAAGTAAAGGAGGAACTGACTTTCCACTACCGTCTTTTCAAGGGAGTTGCATACAATTTCAGCAGGCACGTCGATTCTGTTACCAATTTAAGATCTTAAATGCTAATTCCCTGATCAGGTTATAAGCTCCATGCAGGCAGAACCTACTGAAGTTGATAAGTGAGGCGCAGCTCACGGCAGAGTCAGGATCTTGTCTCTTTCACTTCACCTGTGAAAGGCGATGGGCACTGACCCAACTCTAACACCCACATTTAAAATACAGAAGGAATGGGGTTATGTCCCTCCTCCCCCACCCCGATCATTTCTAAGCCAAAAGCCTCAAAATCTCTTGGTTATCCTGAGGCTCCTGAATATGTGCTGAGAACAAGGAGCAGATTCAATAAAGGGTCTTTTTCATATTGCTTCTTTGGCTATAAAGATGCATTCAAAGCACTTACGTATTTCCCAGGACATGTAATAGCTACAGTACTTCGAATCATTATAAAAAAGCCTAGCTTTTGGAAACAGCAAAAACAAAAACCAAAACCCACAACTAGCTTTTGTGCTCAAAAGATGCAAAATTATCTAGGGCCTGATCTGAACTCTGTTGAAGTCAATGGAAAAAACTCATATTGATTCCAATGGGGTTTGGATCAGGTCCCAAGAGACCAAATCAAAAAACGTCCTAACATGCATAGAAAGACCCCAACCCTACAACTGGATCCACACAAGCACAGGCCCACACCAATCTGATGCAGGTTCAGGAGCCAAGTCAGTTTCTTTTCACCCACAACCTGTGTAGTTAGGAGAGTCTTTTAATGCTTTCTATGCACTTGACGAAGGACTTGTCTACACAGACAGTGCTGTAGCAGTGAAGCTACGCCACTATAGCACTGAGAGCGTCTCCCATTGGTGCAGGTACTCCACCTTCCTGAGAGGCATTGGCTATGTTGACAGGAGAGGCTCTCCCGGCCACCCAGCACTATCTACAGCGGGGGTTAGATCCATATAACAGCGTCGCTCCAGGGGGTGGATTTTCCACCCTCCTGAGCGATGGAGCTATACCGACATAAGATGGTAGTGTAGACCAAGCCTCAGTGGTGAGAGGTTACTTTAACAGTAGAGATGTACCACAGATTGACTTTTAAAAGCCATGGTTTCCATTCGCTGGATTCAAATCCAGTCCCAATGACAGACTCCACATTTCACAAACAGGTGGCGGCTTTTCCATCGAGGTGTTCCTAGATCATTTCTGACAGATTAATTGAAAGGCTAAAAAAAAAAAAAAAAAAAAAAAAAACCAACCACACACCTAAAACCTGCTATGATGGATGTTCAGACTAATCTGCTTCTGCTACAGCAGCTGACAACAGGCCAGATTCTGATCCTAGTTATTCTGGGATAATCTTGAAAAACGCCACTGAAGGCAATGGAAATACTTCAAATTTACATTGGTTCATCCAGTCAGAATCCGGCCCAAAACTCTAACACTCAAAGGACAGCAAGGAGCTGTATGCACCATTCTGGGTCTCAGCCATATAATCAAACGCAGGCTACAGAAATACGGAGACCTTAATTCAAATTGGGGGGAGGGGTTAAATTAAAAACAACCACCACCACCCCACAACTTGGATTATCCACGATGTTATTTGAAGAGTGACATCAATGGGAGTTTTACTTTGTTAAGGATCATATAATATGGCCTTTGGTTTGTAACTTTAACCTGTTCTGTGAAGGCGATGTTGTGCCGTTCATTTGGACGTCAGTGGGGAAGTGCTGCTTTTATTATGGGAGATCTGCTTAAAAATGGAGCCTAATTTTCCTCTCACCTGTTTTTACTCTTGCTTTACACGCATGTCAGTTAGGAGAGAATCACAATGAATGATTCAGGATCTTAAATAAAGTTTTTTCAATAAAATGAGCTTTTCAGTTCATCTTTCAACAGCCAGGTCATACAATCATATACACTGTTAAAACCATGTCCTTTAGGGATTATTAAAGGTGAAAGAATTTGCAAACCCTAGTTTGGTTTTTTTGCCTTTAAGATGTTTAAATTTTTGCACTTCATTCAGTTTGGATAATGAAAGGAGACTTGTCAGTTTCACTGTTATTTATCCACAGTGGTGTTGTAGCCATGTTGGTCCCAGGATATTAGAGAGACAAGTGGGGTGAAGTTGTATCATGTATCAGACCAACTTCAGGTCATCTGAAAAAGAGCTCTATGCAGCTCAAAAGCTCGTCTCTCATCACCAGAAGTTGGTCCAATAAAAAGATATTACCTCCCCCACCTTGTCACTTGTTTATTGTCAGTTTCACTCTGGGTTCTCAACAACCAGGCTAGAAAGTGTGGATAACTTTTCACTGAATGTTTAAAAGAAAAATCTAACAAACATTTCTACTGATATTAGAGCTTGTAAAAGTATAGATATATTTTAAAACAACCTAGATTGTGTCTAAGCTACCTGACAATATCACTTTATATTAGACAAGAGTGGCAATTTTGTATTATTAGGTAGGCAAACTGAATCCCAGAATTCAGCTTAGCAAGTCACTTTCTGAATCCCAATAATGGAAAACATGGCTCGCCTTCCAATAATTTATTACATTCGTTCTTCTGATTCTTAAGTTACTGCATTTCCTCTCCCTTCCTTGCCCTGCAAGGCTACATCCTCTTCTTCCATTATATATGCAAGAGCAACAAAGACAGAGATCATGCAGCGCTAAGTAGAAAGATTTGGTTCAGCTGGTATATGTCAGGTAATACAAATAGCAATATGTATTGTTACGTATCCAAAAGCAGCAGCAACAGAAATTCCCTCCCCCTACACAAACATTTCTCTTTCATTCGCAGAGATACAATCACTTTTCCTTTGTTTTGCTTTTTGTTTGGCTGGTTTTTTTGGCTTGTCTACTCACTTGGCAGCATTCAACACAATGATCTTTACAAAAATAAATGCCCATGGCTCCATTTCATTTACGATGCCATCAGTGCCAGACAATGCCCTCCTTGGTTTTAAGGCAAGCTCACGTCATTTGTCAGATTCATTCCAAGACTGTGATTGTCAAAAGAATAAGCAAATGGAGCTACTGCATCATTTTACATCTTAACGTCATGGGACAATAGCAACCGTGATGTAAACCTGTCCTGTGGCTGGAAGTGAATGGCCGAAAAGAGTGAGTGTGTGTGTGTGTGTGTGTGTGTGTGTATCCCATTAATGAATGAGTGTCTGATGAGGAGGTAAATACTATATAATTGCTTTGACAAGAGTCATCTTGCCCAGCATTTTCTATCGGCACAAGAATGTGATACTTGGGTGCTTAGGCATTATAGAACCGGTTATGGAGGTGCTTTCTGCTTTAGTAACAAGACCAGTTGGGTCTGTTATTTAAGGCTTGTATGTGATCATAAGACACTGGTGGACTTAGATGTGGTTCTTCTGCATAACAGCATTTTTATTGTTACTAGAAGGGATGATAGTTTGAGCTCTATACAGATTGGTTTTCCTTTCTCCACTCAAACTTCCTTCTTTGCTTTCCTCTCACCACAAGAGCTGCTCCATCAGACACACGTGTGCACTATCAGCCAGATGCTGGGTGGTTCGGATGGGCCTACCATGCCTCTATGGTGCAGCAGAGTATCACAATGAAAAGCCATATAACTAATTGCTCACTTCCACAAAGATGGCTCCCTTGGCTTAGCCAAAGGGTCCCCCGGGGAAGCCAGTTGTATATACATGACCAATAAAATAACCATCATTAAAAACAAGAACTCGATCAGTTTTAGCCACCCGATGCCGCGGCTCACAGTAAGTTTGGATGTAATCGCCGTGTCCAACTGCCTCCGCTATATCCTGTCCTAAGTCCTTCACAGTTCCCTAGAGATCCCCTGCTCCAGACCGGTAAGTGTTCCTTTCAAACCTCGCCTGCACAACTCACTGTAAGCGTAAGGAGAGCGGTCAAAACTCTCCCGCATCGGTGCACGGCCAGCGCGAGAGCCCTGCTCATCCACATCCCTTGCCTCCTTTGGTTTAGGTCATGGGTTTTGTTTGATTGATAGATCTATTTAATTCTAGGAGAGGTTTCCCAGGCTGGTCCAAGCCAGAGGGATCAATATGGGGTGGTGCCTTCCCATTCCACCAGATATTGGACTTTCCCCTCCGGAGTCACCCTGCGGGCTAGCACCTGGTACTTCTCCCCACACACCAGCCTGCCGGCTGCTCCAAAGTAGTTGGTGATGGAGGACTTGAGGTGGGAGAGGGAGGAGTCGTCCTCGCTGATGCTCTCCAAGGTGTGGCTGTCAATCCCATCATCCTGGCGCTCCGGGGCACAGGCCGCCTCACTGCTCTCTGAGGCGCAGCTGTTCAGGTGCCCGCCTTGTTCAATGCCTTTTCTCTTCCCCCCCACTGGGGCGTAGGCTTTAGCCGCCAGCTTTCGTTTCCGGCTGCCCACGTTCCTTCTGCTAGGGGGGAGAGAGAGAGAGAAGGGGATGGGGATAAGAGAAATGCTGGCAAAAGGAAACTACAATGCAGCAGCTCTAGCCCTTAGACAAGACACGTGCCTGGTGATATCAAGGGCTCCTGACCCACAGGGCCCTGCACTGAGCCAGCCAAGTAGGGAGCTGGAGGAGGTTTACTAATGAAAGCGAGTGAGTTTCCCGTCCCAGCTGCTGTGAGACTTTCCGTGCACCAAGAAGCGAAGTGCCAGGTTTTGGGCCATTAGCCACCATCCAGGAGCTAATAATCCAAGGCTCAAATTAGTAGGAAGAGAGGCAGCTCCCCTTGCTAGGATAACTGTTGGGGACTTACAGGACAGGAAGGCATGGTCTAGTGGTTAGACCTTGGGCTGGTTATCGGGACTCCTGGGTTCTAGTCTTGCCTCTGCCACTGATTGTTTATCATTATCAGACTCATCTCTGAATTGGGCTCATAACTTCTGTAACTCAGGCACTGGAAGAAGGTTGAAGTTACATTGGCTTAGACTCCCAAAGGTTGGTTATGGTTATGTCTACATGGCACAAAAGACACCACAGCAGGAAGTCTCAGAGCCCAGGTCAACTGGCTCAGGCTCACAGGGCTAAAAACAGCAGTATGGGCGCTCAGACTCTGGCTAGAGTCTGGAAATCCAATGAGAGGGGAGGGTCTCGGAGCCTGGGCTCCAGCCCGTGTCCGAACAGCTACGCTATTTTTAGCCCTGTAGTGCGAGACTTGCGAGCCTGTTGACGCAGGCAGAGATTCACTGCCGTGGGTCTCTTTGCTGTGTAGACATATCCTAGTACTCCGCTCTGAACATGGCCACCTGTGCCTAGAGGGACCCATTTCAGCAACGATGCTAATGCCAGCTTCCCCAGGGGCTCGTGAGTTTTAATCCATTTATTTGTGTGAAGTGCTTCAGCAGGGCTCTGCACAGCACTGATTGCAGGGCAGGAGACATCCCATGGAGATGGCTAGGCAGAGTGGAGGTGTTCAGTAAAGCTGCCAGTTCATTAATAAGGAGTCTTTCTGTCCCTACGAATGTAAAAGCACCCATCAGCTCCAGGTAAGCCAAGGGTAGTTTTGCTTACCGAGGAATGCAGGGCCACTCCTTCTGCATTAACCACAGTGCTTCCCTCACCCCACCAAGGAGATGGCAGGAAAATAGGCAGTTTTATTTAATGACCTCAAATAGGCACCAAACACCAAACAAACTGGCCGCCAGCTGTGGGCATCAACTGTACAGGGGGTGGAGTACCCAAGACAAGGAATCCTTATTGCCAGGTGACCTGGGACCAGCTTCTTCGCAGCGTATCCTTGTGAAGAGATTTAAAAAATAGAAGCTGGGTTTTCCTGCAGCCAGGCCCGTACGTCTGGTGATGGTCTCCAGTGAATTAGTGTCCGGTTTGCTTAGGGTCAGGGCAGAGACAGAGAAAGATGAGCAATACTTGGAAATACTCTGGGTGCAGAGCAGTTGGAGGCAGCATGGCCAGCCCTGAGAGAGACTGCAGGGAAGAGAGAAGTCCAGGGTAACTTCCAATGACCGATCACTCTACCTAAGCCAGAGGTTGGAAGGACAGGGTGAATGGAGAGTTCATGAGGATCACGTCAAGGGTTGGAAAAACAAAGGGGATTAAAAGAAAGCAGTCAAGTGCAGTCAAGATCAATGCAAAATCAAAGGGCAAGAACCTGGTCTCAGCCCCTCTCCTCCCCTTACCTCGATTCGTAAGACAGGCTCGTTATCGCAGAGCCAGATGTGCTGGCAGCATCTGTGGAATCCAGGTCAGAAAGAAAAGTCTGCCCTGAGCTGGCACTGAAAGGGAAAGAGACCAAAGTCAGCCCTGGCCAGACCTCAGCCACTGTGCGAGCCCAGCATTTCCGGCTGCATCCATAGCAGATGCCCTTCTGCGTACGTACAGGACCTGGCTTCAAACAGAACGCCAGCTAAAACATGCAGCCTGTTTAGGGACATTCAGGAGAGCAGTAGCGTGCGTCCCTATCAGGACAGCCAGGGGGGCCTGCACTGTGTTAGTTAAAGGCCCAGAAGTCAGATAGGAACATAGTAACCAGCGCAGACCCCTAGGACTTCCAGAGCTGCCAGCAAGGGCTCCCCACCCCCCTGCTTCCATTTCCCAACAGGGCACAAGTAGATTAGCTGGTGCCCACTGAAAATCTTGATTCCTCATATAAATCTGGAACTGGAGATTTGTCCGATTAAGCCCCTCAAACATCTTTCGCCTTTGGGCATCTCTCCTCTCCCCAGCACGCAAGGGAGTGAAGAGGGCAACCCCCGAATCATGGTGATGGCTACCCCCGGCATGGCAAAGAGCAGAGACGCATGCACAGAAACCCGACGTGCTTTCTTCTTACTATCAGGCATTACTGCCCCCGGGACAGATATGCCGTTTACCTTTTTAAGCTCTGAATTTCATCCAGTGTAAAGTCAAATATGCTGGCCAGGTGGTGGTTTGTGCTCCAAGCCGAGGTGAAGTCACTCTGCATTGCAAAAAGGAGTATATTCATGAGCTGACAGCAGGCCATCACTCTGTGTGAGCAATCACAGCCAGCGTTTCCTACCCCGGTTGGCCTCCCGCTTCCATCTCCTGCACACTCGGAGAGGATCTGTGCTTTGGACGGTCCCTTACCCCTCTGCAGAGCAGGCATGCAGAAGGCTGCCGTTTGGAGCTGGGCGCAGTTGGAGGGTTGTGGGGAATCCCATCCATTCTTTTTTTAAAGGCACCTTTTTCATTAAAAATAATAAAGTGTCCCATGCCAGCTGAGGTTCCGTTTTCCCTGGTTCTCGTCTGTAACTGAGAAGCTGTGAGGGCGTTTGGAAGGATGGGGGGACAATTATACTGGACGCAGCTGAGGATGTCAAAGTCTTTTACAATGGTTTAATCAATTTTTACACCTCATGCTGGCAGAGACCAAGTCTCACAGCAAGTCAGTGGCAAACCCTGTAACAGAACCCGAGACACGCAACTTTCATCCCAGTGCTCTAGCCACCAGAAGACACTTAAACAAAGACGTATTTGGAACTCCCTGCTCTGAGCCTCTTGTTACTGGCATCAGAAGGCTGGTTTGTGGCCAGCAGGGCAAGCTTTCAAATTGGCACTTTGATCCTGCCTTTATTAGTCATCTCTGCCTGGGGAGTGCGCAGCCTATGCCGGATGGAAAAACAGCGCATTGGGGAAAGCACTCAAGCCTCCTAACTGGTCTGTTGGTAGCAGCAGCACAGGGATCTTGCCCAGTTCCGTGTTGGAAAAACAAAAAGCAAACAACTTCAATAATTCACCCCTGAAAAACAACATCATGGATAGTAACAAAAGAAAGAGTAGCGAGAAACTAACACTGGGAATAGCATCCTCCAACAAAAATTTTGATCTTTTTCTTCTAGCAACTCGCCTTTTCTGCTGTTGAAATTCATGCGGCAGCAAACTGTGAAAGCAAAGAACAAACACAAACAAAGAACAATGAGCGTCAGACTTGCTTGGAGGCTGCAAATCACATAACAGGCCTGAGGGGGGGGTGTATATAGAGAACGTCTATTTTGGTTCCAAGCACCCAGGGAGAATCCTAGGGTGGGGAGTGTGGTCTTTTGAAAATTGTAACATTTATGAGCTGTCGTTTGAAATCCTAGTCCTGCTTGCAGCCTAGGGGGCTCTGGAGAGAAGTGTGAGACCAGGGCTTAGTAGTCAGTTTGCAAAGAGCCAGTTACAATAAGGTGGTGTGAGTTGTGACTTCTGTTTTTATGGAGCAGCCTGGTTTGTTTCTCTCTGGTTTGGGGTTCTTGTGTGTTCTGAATTCTAAGGAATAAAATAATGTTACACTGCAACTGTCCAGAAAGAGGGTCTATGTTTTTCATCTAATTTCTCTGTTTGTATGCTGTGAAAGAGACAATCATCAAGAGAGCCCAGGAAAGCTGCTTTACTGTAGTGGCTGGGAAAGAACTGGAGAATGCTGCACAACCCAGGGGACCCCAGGACTTATCATTTCTGTGTCAGAGTTTAAGACAGAAGCGGACATTCTATGGAGGGAAAGCTCAAAGGGTTTATGGGGAAGCCAGTTTTCTTAAGAGGACCGATGCGGAGGAGGAGAGGACAGTGTGAAGTGAAAGAGTGGACACAGACCCGTTTTTATGGGCGTATTTGCTTTTTCCTCTCTTCTTCAGCTCAGAAGCTCCATTCTCACCCAAACCTGGTACTTTCTCTGGCAGGAGCTTGCTTGGGGGGTTTGGCGGGACACGAATTCGCAGGCGAAAGATGCATTTCTTCTTCTTGATTTCCTTACCACACAAAAATCTAGAGGGCAGAAGATACAAATCCCCTCATGATCTATTGATTTTTAAGCTCTGAATGGGAGTTTTCATGGCCAATTCTTCCCCTCTACCATCCATCCTACCTCAACACCTAAACCCTGCAAACCCAGTCATTTCAGCCCCTCCAGCTTCCCCACACCTGCTGAAGCTGAAATGTTGCAAACAGTCCCCTCGCCCGGGCTCACCTGCTTTTGTAGCTGTTGAGTGCATTGAGCAGGTGTGGAGCACGTTCGGAGGCCGGAGTGCTGGTCAGCTGGGATAAAGCATTGGCCAAAAGGTCATTTCAGTAACGTGAAGAGATGATGAGCAAAGCACAGAGCACACACTGGCTAGAGAGCTCGTTAGAGTCACCAGGGTTATTCTGAACTTAAACCAATGGGGGAGCCCATGCTACAGTTTTCTGCTCTGGTCTAAGCAGGTTTGATCATAAAGCTCAGAAATGCACAGCCAACAAAACCCCACAGACCTCCAGGATGCAAACGCTCAGGCCGTGTTTATTGTTTGGACATCAGCGCGCCGGGTTCCTAAGACAGTTAAAATCCCTCCTCTTGCTTTCTTCTATTTATTTTTTTTAAACAAATGACGGTTGCAATTACTTCCTGCACGTCACTGGGCCTGGACAGCAAAACTAGCCTTGTCCATTTCCCTCTGGTTCTCACACACCACCACAAGGCTGACACGGGGAGGTTAGGACCGGGGTTCTCAACCTTTTTCTTTCTCAGGCCCCCCAAACAGGCTATAAAAACTCCATGGCCCACCTGTGCCACAACATCTGGTTTTCTGCATATAAAAGCCAGGGCCGGCGTTAAGGGGTAGCAAGCGGGGCAATTGCCCAGGGTCTCATGCCACAGGGGGCTCTGTGAAGCTACGTTGCTCAGGGCCCCAGACTTCAGCGTTGCAATGGTTAAGCAGCCCTTCCCCAGGCTCTTTGGAAAGCCACCAGCAGCCCTGCCCGACGAATCAGCTGCCTTGGGGACTACAGTCAACACCGTCCACCCATAAAACCCAGCTCCTCTGCCAGCCGGGGAGCTGCCGGATGGAATCCATGCCAGGGTGGTTACAGTGAGTGCTCCGTGGGCAGGCAGAGTGAGAGTGCCAATCTTGCAAGCTCCGGTAATGCACTCTGTCTCCCCAATTGCCCTGCACACGGTCATTGACTAAACCATTACCACAAACCCCGCAGTGCCCGGGCACCTTGTACAAACACCTGCTAATGATTTGCTTCTAAGCTGGCAACAAACCACGTCCATCCAGAGCCACAAAATCCACCCCACTGTGGCAAACCCTCCTGGGCCCCCAAGGAAGAGTCAGGCAAAGGCGGTTTTATACCTCCTACCCTGTGCCCCTCGAGGAAGCACACAGAAAGGCGACTGTCCCAGCCTCCCTGCTCCAATCCTTTGCAAACGAGTGCCATTAAAATGCATCCTGCCGTTTATGGGTCCTTCCCACTAATTGAGACACCCAGAGTGCAAAGACAGCTTCTCACCTCGGGATTTCACTATTAAACACACCCGAATTCACCTCTCTCTCTGAGTGACACTCGGGAGCTTCCCCTTTTGCTGCCTGAGCAGACAGGAACAGAGGCTCCCAAAGAAACCCTGGATTTATTTTCTTTGGAGTCAGCCTGGCCTCATTCCTGGCTTTAAGGGGTGGATGGTCCATGCGTCACTTCCCCTGCAGCCGCCTCTCATTCCCTCCGAGCTGCCTTCCCCCATCCCATCCCATCCCAGGCCCCAGGTGTGTACCTTTCCGAGCTGTAAAGGATCCCAGTGGTGATTCACAAAGGCTAGGATTTCCTCAAAGTCGAAGTACTTCTTTTTGCTCTGAACGCCCAGATTATAGAGGGCCAGGTGGACAACGTCGACCCTGCGGGAGCAAAGGCGCAAGAGCAGCTGAGACTCTGAAGGCCCCACTTAGGCCAGGAGCTGCTCTCAGATGCACTTGCATTTACTTCAGGTTTGCACCCCTGAGCTTCCTGCTCTGGCTTTGCCATCCCCATGGCAGCTGCCTTCTCCCCACTCCTGCCATCCTCCTCTGATCCTACTCCAAGTAACCCCTTGGATGCGCAGGGGGTCTGATGGATGGATTCTACATGGCTGATAGCAGAGCAGGGGGAGAAAGTCGCCTGTCCCTTCCCCGGAGCTGCCATTCTGCAGGTGGTAGCAGACGTGTCCTCTCAATGAACTGTGCGAGAGACAGGAATGGAAACCCAGTGGTGCATTCTGCACTATGGAGAAGGCTTGAGACCAGATCGCGTTAATCCGCAGCATGGGATGCTGGCTAGGACGTGGACAGAGCACCCCATTGTAGCTGCTGCGCAGGTCTGGAGCGTCATGGCAGGTTCCATTGTATTTGCACATGCACAACAGTGGATTAGAGGAATGACTCAAGGGCTGGTTTAAATCTGTCAAAGGGGAGCCAGGAAAAGGAGGATTAAGTGGCTGTTAGGTTGACCTGTTTGGCAAAATCCTGCAAAGGACTCTGCATGCGGGGAGCTTTGCCACGGGCTGAAATACCCGAGCCCCACCGGGCTGGCGAACCTGCGGAGTGCCAGGATTCAGTCCAAATTTCCTGGCTTTCTGTCAGTTTCAGCCACATGCTCAGTGCTACAGTGAAAGCAGAGGGGAGGGGGATTCCTGGCTGATCGAATATTAGCTGAAAAACAAAAGTGCGGGAGGCTGGCAGCTAGCCACAGAGGCTCCGAGTCACATCAAAATAGGTCCTGGCTGTATTTACATCCTGCCTTCCTGGAAACATATCCCCCGTTATATACGGTATCCCTCTATCCCTGTTCTAAACCAGCTGTACAGCATGGGCATACCCCGTTCACCAGCTACTGTACTTCACCCCAGAGGTGGCTGCATTTCAGTGGCTGGTTAAACAAGGTCTGTATATCCTGGACATACTTCACCGCGGGGGATTGTGGGAATTCATTAATATAAACATGTAAAGCTTTTTGAGAGCCTCAGATAAGAAGCCCTAGAGAAGGGGAAAGTGTTATTTATCCTCTGACCTATAATGTCTCTGCTATATAAACTTGCACTTAATCCCTTAACTAAAGAGAGAGACATGTGGCCAGATCACCTGGGTGACTTATCTGCTGGCAAATATGTACTTTGGCTCACAGACAATAGGGCAAGCATGCAGCATGGATCCAGCCTCCTTAGAAATCAGTGCCGCACAGCTTGGCTCCCGGAGCAACGTGTGCTCAGGAGAAGCCCCGGCCTGGCTTGCAGGTCAGAAAAGAGGCTCAGAACAGAACTAGCCAGGGCCAGTTCCGATGATGCCTCCAAAGCTGCAAAGATCCTGGCAACCTCCCTGCACCAGGGAGAGGGTGAAATGCCAGTGTGAGGCTCCTGTACTAGGCAGGTCGATAGACAAGCTGATTCCCTTTGACCAGGAGCTCCACGGTTGTGGAGCACAAAGGAAGGTCAGGAGCCTCCCCATTTAGGGCACAAAACAAATCACCCTCTTTCTGCTTATCAAGAAACTTCCATCCACTAGTCCCTAACTGACTCCACAAACACATGCACCAGTTTTAGGTGCAAGGCCTATTCCCCTGGGGACGGAACCACCCTCCAGCTTGCCAGTCAGGTTGATCACTGAAGATCACACATTGAATCCCAGATTAGCTTGAGCTAGCCATGGAAATAAGGGGTGCTGGAGGTGAGAGTGAACTGCATGAGCAGGATTACAAGTGAGGGGTCTAGGATTGGAACAAAATGGGTAGCAGTTCTGCAGGTTGGGATTTAGGGGCAACAGCAAAGCTGTGTGCGGCACCCTGGGCTGGAAGAGCAGGTCAGGACGCAAGGGGCAGAAACATTTTCACGCACCCTTAACTATAAAATAAATCATGGGCACACCAATAAATGCAAATGGCCCCTCCACACAGATCCCCAAAGTTTGGGGGGAAGGGGCCCTCGCCCGGGGATGCTCACGAGACGGAGCTCAGGACACGGTGAGCTGGACGTTCGGCGGGGCTGCATCGGCTCACACGGGCTGGGATTGCGGCTGCTCAGAGACTTTAAGAGCCAGGCCCGTTGGTTTTTAAAAACGCGTGTGAGATCAGGCTGCTGGGCCAAGTAACTGCATGAAGACGCAGCTTCAGTTCAACGCGCAGCTTAGGGGGGCATGGGGATGCCATTAACAGGGGAACCCTGGGGACTTTCACATTCAGCACTCATCCTCCTCCAGCATAAGCCCAGGGCCTGCTGCATGCAGGACTGAAGGGGGAGAGCCACGAGGCCCAGGAAGGATAAATGGTGCCTGATTATCAAACTGCTGGTCAGGGAGCCAGGTGGGCTGAGCCGGATTCTGTTCCCACCCCCGAACTGCACAGAAAGTTCCCAGAGGGAAGAGACAGCTGAAGACACTTCACTCTGCACTCGGAGGGGCACCAAGGGGAAAGGAAGCCATTAGACACCGGCTTCTACTGTGTATTATACTCCATAAAATAAAGATCCTCTCAGAGATGCTGGCCCCCTGTCCCTCTCCATGCTGATCCCACCCTTCCTGCAGCAGCCGTAAATAGCGCTCCGGTATAGGGGACAATATCAAGGCAATGACCTCGCTCTGCTGCGGCATGTGCATCTGCTTGGCTACGGCTCTTCCAAGGGACAGTTACAACCCTGGGCCACATGGAGGCGCTTCGTAGACCCTGCAGTTCCAGGGACAACTCTGAAAGTCCCTGACCGAGCGAGAGAGAAACTCAGGTGGAGGCTGGCAGCCAGGAGTCAGGGCTTCGCCCCGCCAGTTGGGAGCCCCAGCTTCCAGCCCTGATCTCTTGATCCCAAAGTGACTCCTCGCCAACTCTTACCATCTCAAGGGCAGACGCTTGATGTATTCTGGCCCCTGGTTACACACCGCACAGAAAAAAACATAAAACCTGAAAAAGAGAGAGAGAAACACATGGTAAGGTAGGGGGCAGCTCAGAAGGGGGATGGATTTGGGCTCATCTCTCCAACAGACAGCCTGAGGCTCTGGCTTGTGGAGTGGCGGCCACCAGCCCATCCTCCCCAAAGGGCAGCGGGTCTCAGCATTGCAGCAGGATCGTCTGTGCTCATGTGGGGCAATCACTGCGGTAGAATCCATCCCCCTGCATGTGCCAGGCTGTGTTCTCCTCAGGCCCGGACTGGGGCCAAAGTCACTCCGCTCCCCCGGGCAACGCTTGCAGGCTTCACTCCTTCCTCTAGCCCCTTTTGGAGTCCTGCCCCTGCCCCGCTCCCTTCCTCAGCTGCAGAGAAGGTCCCTGCAGAGCCCAGAAATTCAGCCCTTTGGGTCAGCCAGAGGGGGTTGCTAGAGAGGAACCGAAGCGCCCCTCTGCCTGCTGGGCTGGGTAGGCAGAATCCAACCCCAGCGTAGCACTCTCCTCTGCCTACCACACATGGCTGTGAGATGTGCCACCAGTGCCCAGGGAGGGGATGACCATGCCAGTTGCTTCAGATCAGCGGAGCAAAGCCATTCTCTCTGCTGTGCCTGGCAGAGTCTC
This sequence comes from Trachemys scripta elegans, assembly GCF_013100865.1. NCBI lineage: Eukaryota > Metazoa > Chordata > Testudines > Emydidae > Trachemys > Trachemys scripta. The sequence continues at coordinate 21,212,382 of NC_048314.1, forward strand.
CTGGCTGGCAGGCTGCCGGCCAGAACGCTCCCTGACTGCGCCGGGTTGGGGGGTTAGAAATGAGTGAGGCACGATCTCCCAGCTACGGACCCCCAACCGCACACAAAGGGGCAAGGACTCCCCTCCCCCACACAGCCAGAGAATGCACCACCTGGGGCTTGTCCACACACACGCGCACACTTAGTGTGCAGCAAGCGGGGTGCAGATCTGCTCCGCATTAGCCGGCCATGTGTCCATGCAGGCCCCGCTGCTGCACACAAACAGTTCCCCAGGGTGCTTCCTTATCCCACTCGGGAACTGCTAGTGCGCAGCAGCAGGGTCCCCATGCCCGGTAAGCTGGAGCAGGGCAGACTTGCACCCCAGCTTGCCATGCTCCGAGTGTCCATGTAGACAAGACAGAGGGAGAGACTCGCTCAGTCAGTGAACTCAGACCGGCAGCTCTCTCCGGACCACCACTTGGTGGAATCCAGCAGCTCTCGGCCAAGCGACCAGGCAGGATTTCAGCTGAGCAGCAATTCCCAGGACACCTGAAGGAAGCCGATTGCCTGGGATGAAGAGACCCAACCCCACAGATTCCAGCTGCTCCCAACGCAGCTGTGAGCGTGTTAACAGTCAGCTGGGGGACGACATACAGTCTGACCAATTCACAACTCTGGCTCGACCCTCAGGGATGCCCGGAACAAACCAGGGCGAGCTGGGGAAGGACGTACCGGTCTCCAAACATCATGGGGTCGCTAAGGCACTGCGTGCAGGCCTCGTGGAACCACTGCCTGCAACTGTAACACTGCAGCATCTTCAGGTACCATCTGGGAAGAGAGACCAGAGTTCAACACTCTCGGAGGTGGCACGAGGTGCATTAGGACCAGCTCCCCTTTGCTATACATGGTGCCCTACAGGTGAACGGAGAAAATTCTCGATGGTGCGGGCGTTGACACCGGGGCAAAGTAAGTGTGCAAAATGGGTGTGCAACGCTCCCCAAACGGGAATGGCAGAATTTCATACCCCCTCCCCACTGGTGGAAATGAAGGCGCGAGGCGCAGGACAGTGGAGAATCAGGCCTCCTGGGTCTGGGTTTGTAATGTTGCAGGGGAAGGGCTGTATTTGAATAAAAAAACCACCACTGACATTTATATTAAAAAGGGGGAGCAGGGGGTCCAGATGGAGTTTTCGAAGGAGGCAAAGAAGTCAGCCAGCCCCACTGAACCACCATGGGAGCTGGGCACTTAACCAGGGGCTCCTTGGAAGATCCCAGATTCTACCCGGACCTGGATTTCCCAACAATATTTTTTATCAAATGTAAGTTGAGTAACTGAAGGTACTTGGTCACAGCCTTTCACGCTATGGTATGTTGATCACACGGATACCCTCACACCTCAGCAGCTGGCTTTCTTAGCAGCCTCTCCCAGTTAAGCACACAGGAAGCCTCACTGCAAATGCACCACGCAGCAGCTCTCTAGATGGTTATTTTGGTTGTCCGTGACTTTCCCCAACTGGGTTATTTTCGGATGGGGGATTCCCACCTGCAGCTTGTTATTACAGCGAGGGAAAGCAGCTCTGCAACCCATCGCCTTCCTCCCGGGGACAGGGCACCCTGCTCAGACGACACATTCAGGGGAAAATGCTGCCAAATCAGAACCTGACACATGCTTACTGGGCGAGAACTGCACCCTCAAAAAAGCCTTCCCCGGGAACTGACCTTCTATCTCACACTTCCCCTAGGGAGGAAGGATGGCCTGGTGGTTAAGGTAATGGACTGGGACACCAGTCCCAGGCTTTGTAACAGTCTTCCTCTGCGTTCGTGGGCAAGCCCTCAGCTCTGTGCGCTAGTGCCCCATCTATACGGTGGGGATAAGGACATGTCCTTTGCCCGTCTTGTCTATTTAGATTGGAAGTTTCAGTGTGCCAGGCTCGGTCTCTCCCTCTGGTTTTGTACCATGCCTGGCACAACAGGGCCCTGATCTCAGCTGCTGCCATGATACAAAGATCAAAAACAGCCCAGGGCATCAGTCTGTGCCAGCTAGCTCCGTTTCTCTCCCTCACCGAGCCGAGGTGGTGTTAGAGTAACACTGAACAGCCCGGCTCGTGTGGACTGAAGTGCAGCTTGAGTCTAAACAGTGACTGAAATCGAAGCGGCCCTGGTTTGCTTCCTGGGAGTATTCTGTCCCCCCGACTCTGTCTCGCTCTCCCTGGCCCTGCTCAGCAAACGGTTATGGGAGAGGGAGCTGGGTTCTCGTTTGGCTCATGCATCAGCCACAGAGTTGGTAAGTAAGGCCCGGATGCTGCCATCGGAGCCACTCGCATAAATCCCTGCCGCTGTGCAGGCCCAGCTGAGCCCACAGGGACACGGCTGTCTCGGGTATACCGGAGGAGGGGGCACGTCACACCATTAAAAGTCTGATCTTCGATAGCCACAAGTGCAGTGTAATAAGTTTGGGACCTTACTCTCCAGGGCCCCCGCAGTAACAGTAACACTGCTGCGGATTGGTCCTGTGCAGAGAATCCCATTCCAGCTGCTCCGGGTTATAGGACAGCACCATCTTGACGGCTTGCAGCGTCTTGGCGATGGCTCCCTTCTTCAGGGCGCCCCCTTTCTGCAGGACCAACCAGAACACAGGGTCAGCACAGCCATGCACGAGGAAGCTTGTCACTAGGGGCATGAGCCTGGCCCATTGAAAGCAATGGGCATTTTGCCATCAGCCGCGAGGACGCAGGCTCAGGTCCCAGGTTTGGCAGCAGCATGAAAGGAGCTCATGGTCAGAGCAGGGGGCTGAGAACCAGGGTGCTCTGGCACTGGACTAGCCCAAGGCTGCCCAGCAGTTACCTCCCCTCTCTGTGCCTCAGTTTTCCCACCTGCAAAATGGGTGTCATACCCAGCAGGGGCATGGAAACAAATCCATGAGGGTAAAGCCCAATGAGCCTCTTCTAACAAAGGTGCTGAAGGAGTGCTGGGCTGCACAACTGCAACTCCTGCCAGACACTCACGCTGCTGCTCCCATAATGTCAGTTCAGCCGTAGCTGAAAACATGTCCTCTTTCCCTGCTATTGCATTCCTGAATTCCCCACTCCTCTACTTCCAGTATTTGCAATCCCCTAGTGTTACATCAGTTCCTGTCGGCCGACGGTCACCAGAGGGCCAACAACTGCAGCTGTCTCTATGTCTGGGTTCCCTAGCAAGAGATTCCTTAAAAGGGCCCAATCTGCACAGGGTCAGCACTCTCTGAAAAGCAGGCCCCTTTGAAGGGCAGCAGTTGGGCAGGCCCCCCAGATCACTAGTCACTTTTGAAAATTTAGGTCTTCTCGTCCAGAACCTCAATCCCCGTGAAAGGTACTGTGTAAATCAATCCGTCATGGAATACAGCTACTGGGGCAGAGAAGCGAGTGCCAGGGAAAGCCTGGGATTTGAATTTCTCTTTACACGGATATAGGCCTGGCGGTGCTCCCCCCAGAAGTCGGAGGGTGCAGGGCTGAGCTCTGTGGCTTAAGCCCATCTCTGCTCCATAAGACTGACATGGGCACTGGTAGCAATGAGGACCTCTCAGGAGGGCTTTCTGGCCACAGACGCCAGCTGGCAGGAGCTGGGGGCTGGAGTGAAAGGGAACAAAGCTGTTGTACAGGAGCACGCCATGGAGGCAGGGAACATGGGGTTAAGTCCCAGGTCCCAGGAGTAACAGTCACTTTTTAATGTTTTCCAGGATTTTCCCCAGCTGAGACCTCGACTGAGCTGTGACTTCCCCACTGCAGCACGGCTTCCTTCTGCCAGCTTGGCTGGTGCAAAGGCCAGTAAATTCCCTCCGTGCAGCAGGGCCCCCCTGCCAGGCACAGGGGCAGCTAGACCAGCACTGCAGGAGCTCTCCCTGCCCCCACGTGGGGGGCACAGCCAAGGTGAATCCTGATGATTCTGTGCCCTGCCACGGGGCACAAGTTAGGGTGGGCTTCCAGAGGCAGCAGCGGGTGCTGAACCACTAGTCCCCGAGCAGGGGCGATGCAAACTGGCTCCCTTCTGTCCCTGCACAGAGCGGGGATCCTGCCCCCTTGCCATCACCTACAAAGGATTTCATCCCTCCATAGGAATGCAGGGCTCTTCTGCCCAGTCCCCCTAAGCTAACCCCTGCACCAAGAGCCAGGGTAAGTCCAGCACAGTCAGCCAGTCACTGCAGAGTTTGCCCAGCAAACATCACCTGGCAGGGCAGGTTCTTGTTGGGGTTGGCAGCCCCCAGAAGGGAAGGAGTTAACTTGTAACTGCCACACCCACAGAACCAAAACGGACCAGAGACCTGGCGAGCAGGACAGCGAGCCTCACTCACCCGTACAGCCAGGGCAAATATACATCTCCGACAAAACCAGGGCGTCAGCACGGGGCCGTCGCTGCTGTCCACCACCGGGATGTGGCACTGCTGGTGATAACCTGGAGGGGGGACAATCAGTGTACAGCGAGCCAAGAGCCTTCTGGGAGCACAGAGACTAGCTGGCCAATGAGAAGGCAGTGGTTGTGTGTGCACAGGTGCGGCATAGCCACAAAACACACACAATAACAGCAGCCACTAATGATTGGCCACAGGTCATGGAAGAGGATTAAGCAGTATCCTGTAGCCCCGACTGGCTAATGCCAGGTTCTCCCTGCCAGAGAAAGGCCAGCCTGGAGCTCAGCACGCATCCAGCATTAACGACACAGCTCCCCTGCAGCCGGCATATTACAGCTAGGGGTAACCTGGGGATTTCAATGAACCAAGAGGAAACATTAGCTGCATCCCATCCCCCGTAAACATACACTCCCCACAGACACCCATTCACGGCCCCACTCATCCTGCCAAATATATACACACCACACACGCCCTCCATTCATCCCCTGCAAACACCCCTGCCCGCTACCCCCCCCCATGCACACTCATTCATCCTCCCCAAACATACACGCAGCCCCATGCAGCCCACCCCCTGATCATTCCCCCAAACGTACACGCACTCAGCTCACAACCACATACGAAACGTCACATTACTCCTCGGCTGCTTTCTGCGGTTCTAACGTGTCTTGCAGCAGTACTGGGACCCCGAAGCCAAAGGGGATTCTGCCGGAGAGTGGCCACGCTGGGCACCTGGCTTTCAGTGACTGCCACCTGTTTTCACTGTATGTCAGAGGGACACATGGCGCCACATTGGGGAAAGAGCCAGCTCTGCTCACCAGGTATCCCTTATTAATAAACTCTAAGTATCAGCTTAGTGTAAAAGGGGACAAGCGGATCCCCCGCTCCTCCATCCTGGTCTGCTACTTTGTGAGAAAAGGGCTGCCAAGTGTGCCAAGTTCATTTTCTCCTTCCCTCCCGAGCAATGACATTGGGGCCCTTCAAGGCCAGAAAACACAAAAAATGAAAGCCATCATCACTGCCAGGGTCAGCCAGAGATGTCAAAGCAAGGCAGCCATGCTCTCTCGCCGCACAGAGCCTGCAGGAGGGAGACCAGGCCTGCTGGGCCCCTCTCCGCTTTGAGAAGAGCATCGGAATCTGAAGCAGTTTCCACCGTCCGTGGGGCATCACACTCCACCCAGAGCAGCACTCGTTCTTACCGAGACCACATTTTCCACAGATGAGGATTTCGTTCAGGGGCCCTGATGTCTTTCCCAGGCAGATGTTACACTTCGGCTCTTCTCCAGGGACACCAGCTAAAAAAAGAGCAAGACAGCAGTGGGTTCAGAGATGCATGATTCCTGCCAACATGCTGGCAGGAAATACCAGGGAGGGGGTGGGGAAGAGGGTCTGCTGGCAAAATTCAATTTCTACCCTCAAATACACACGCTCCACATTATATGGTTAAAGGAAAGAACCTGGGCAGCTCCTAAGCCCTTTTCCTGGCTCGACCACGGGCTCACCAGCAGCTATACGTGTGCAGACACACATGCAGGCTAGAACCTAACCCAGAACATTCTACATGGGGAACCCAACCCAGAATCCCCTTGGACACCTGCACAGCCTTCTGTTCAGACACCACTTTGGGTCATAGAGCAGAATAGTTTCCCCCCCAAGAAGGATGATATTTGCTTTTCAACTAACATACGTTCCCAGGTCTGTCTGGGAGGGACATCTATAACAAAGCGAGGCTTGCCGGCATCTGCAGAAACTCCAGCTAAGAACTGACCTGTGGGATCAGAACCAGCAGATTTTGTCTTGGCCCCTACACCCGCAGACTTGGCAAAACACTGAAGTGTGCATAGAGCTGAGCCAGAAAACTGGGGTGAAAAAAATACATCATTCCCATGACATGCGCTTGTGAAGATACATCCAAGAGCAGGATAAGTTATAGCTTTTTTTTGCCTGTAGCAAAATCAAGACTTCTGTACCAAGGCAGCCCATAAATAGGCTCTATGGACCGGACTCTCATCTCACTCGCACCAGGGCAAATCCCAAGTACATCCATTGGGTCAATGGAATTGTACTGGTGTGAGAAGAGACGCAGGCTCTAGCAGCATTTATATATTCAGAGTGCAACTCCCATTCACTAAATAGAGTCAGGATTTCACCCTTTGTCTCTGAATCAGAAATAAAGTGAAAGGTTTAAAGACGTGCTCTTGTCTCAGGGAAGTTTCAAAGTCATCCTATTTCAAGATAATGCTGCTAGGCCGTATTTCTCTTCCTCGGTTTCTTCTTGCTACGAACAGGTGCATGGAACTAGGATCTCTGTTGCATCCTTCATCTAAATTTGTTAGTCTCTAAGGTGCCACAAGTACTCCTGTTCTTCTTTTTACTCCTACGCACATTCACAGCCCACCCCTCATGAGCACACAATCACCTGAGGGCAGATTCCATCACTTGCACACAGAGGTGAGGGACTGCTCCAGAGCAAATGACCTGTGACCACAGTCCCTGCAGGGCACGGTATCCTCCTTCACTCCCTGTCCTAAAACGGAGGTGTCAGGATTGCCAGAGGCACATCAAACACCTGCTCCACCCCCGGTTCGGTGAAGATGAAGCTATTCCTGCACATTTGTTTAAAACGAAAAATGTAAATGGCATTCTATGGGATGAGCAGTGCTTTATAAATGCCGATTATCCCAGAATAATTATCCTATTATTCAACCCTCCCCAAACGCTAAACTGGATCCTTTTCAGCGTGTCTACTGAAGAGGGTAAACGAGCGGCTATGAAAGCGTTGCTCTTCTGCACAGGGCAGGGGGGAACGTCACCCTAGGCGGACAAAGGCACCAGCTGAGGCATCTGCTTTTTCTAGACTAGATCTATTCAGCTTGATCATCCAGGTGACACAGCAGCGTCGGAGGCCAGTCTGATGGGATTGGGAGCATTGCTAGCCGCTGAGCTCTGCATTGCCACACACGAGACCCAGGCTTGTTTCCTAGTTCCAGTCTCCCATTCCTTGGGCCACCAGTGGCTAAGGGTTCTGTGGGTACCAGACACACAACCCCCCCGAGAGCAGCAGGAGACGTGACTCACTAAAGAGCACACCCAGCCCTCGGGAAGATGTGTCATGGCCTCTGTTGGGACTCCTGACCCGGCCTCCCTCGACCATTAGGATGAGGAGTATCCCCCATGGGGAAAACCCAGGCACATCGGCAAAATTCACAGCTCCAAACAAATGGAGCTAAATGATCACACAGGCAGGACATAAGCCAGAGATAAGAGTCCTGCCACTGGGCATGACGCAGGCACCAGCCAGAGACAAACACAGCCCAGCAAACCACCGTTAGTCTAACCAGAACGTCCAAACAGTTCTTGTTCCGCCTAACATTTTCCAGATCGCCAGTCAAACAAATGGCCCCACGGGGTTAAAGGAATGTCCACTCAGACAAACAGCTCATTTTCTGGACAGACCTGCTGCTCTGGGCAGCACTGAAAGGGTTAAAATGCCATTTTTGGGTTTGTTTTTTTGTTTTTTTTAAACACGCAGTGATGCAAATACATCCCACAGATCCCAGCAAGGTACATTTGGAGCCTGTATCCAGATCTGACACATGGCACATCAGAAATATCAGCGCGTGAACAGAATGACTTTAGGGGCATTTGCATTGACCCCATCTGCATGCAGCGCAGAGCGGGGCAGAAATCCTACGGACAGGGAATGGGGGTACTGCAAGAAGGGGACCGGTGCCTAGGCAGTAGGTTTCCATGGGGCATTCACTAGAGAAGTCTGGGCAGGGAGGCGGGGTCATGCTGCATCGCACGTATGTTATACCAAAACCTACCATCTAACTTGGCACCCACGCTCGGTGACCCACAGGGTAACGATCCCAGCACTCCTGCCAAATGAAGAGCCAGTGTAGGGCAACAAAGGAGTCTGCTGGGAGCAATGGAAGATGTCGTCCCAGAGCTACCTTTGAATAAACAGCGTCCAGGTCTCACGCAGCTAAAGCCACTCCAGCAAGACAAGAGAAAATGGGGAGTTTGGGGGGACTTCAGCTCCAGCCTTAGGAGCAGAAGCTGCTGAGCCCGTGTTGGGATTGGTCCCTGCCTGTTTAAAAAAAACCAGGGCAGGAGAAGAGACCAAAGTGTCACTCACCATGCTGAATATCCTTCCAGAGGACCCAGTACTTGGAGTTATCTTCAAAGGTCACAAGACAGCTCTTTTTGGAGCCACTTACCTGTGAAAACAAGAGACGTCAGGTGCAATTTTATCCCCTTCATGTTAAGCATTTTTTTTTTAAACTCACAACGTTCTGACAGCTTTGCTGCGGGAACTCGCTGCAGCATGTGAATTTTAAAGGAACATCCAGTTGCATTTTGCTTTGATGAGAGATGCCAGACTAACAGCCCTGAAAACCAAAGCTGGCTGTGTTGCCACCTATCAGACGCATGGGCAGCACCAGCGCCCAGCCCTGCTGTGGAATACCATCGAGAGATGAGAGAGTATTTGTTCCCACACTCATCCAGCCCTGGGCATCTCTGCTGAGGAGCCCTCTAACATGACGACCTGCTTACCCTCTAGAAACTGGACTGAAGTGCAGCTCATCTCACCAAACAGCCATCAAATGAAATGATTTCTGGTCACCACTGACATGGACTGGATGGAAACCAGCAGCCTAAGAATGAGTCCCCAAATCTGCCAAGCCACCCACCTGCAGAATTGGTCTTAACCCCAGTAGTCGGGCTGTTTAGCATCTCAGCACAATCACTGGATGTGTCCCACTGACCCTGGACAGCTTTCACAAGCCTATTCTTCCTGTTAACACTTAGCCAGCATCTTCCACGGAAGGCTCTCAAATTACTTTACAAAAGTTGGGCATGTGTTAAGGTTTCCCCTCCATTTTACAGGTAAGTAAACTGAGGCACAGAGAGGTTATGTATCTTCCAACATTACACAGGAAGTTGGTGGCAGAGTCAAGACTAGAACTTGTGGGAAATAAAAAGTACAAATGTTGCCATAAAATTGCACATGAAATATGTTGCTAGGGTTTTTTGTTTCAGGTAATTTGATAAAATGCCAACTTCCAACAAAAATATACAGATGCATGGAGTGAAAATTACAGATGCAGGCATTATACTGTCAATATAATAATGCCTGCATCTGTAATTTTCACTCCATGCACCTGAAGAAGTGGGTCTTTTACCCACGAAAGCTTATGCCCAAATAAATCTGTTAGTCTTTAAGGTGCCACCAGACTCCTCATTGTTTTTTGTGGATACAGACTAACACGGCTACCCCTCTGATACTTCACGGTGTAAAGTTACTCAGGGATCCCCTTCGCTCGCCTCCTCACTCCCCCCCCCCACCTCGCCCCAGGCAGCAGCAGCAGCAAGATGTGGGAACCGCGGGGAAGGTCAGAGCAGGTAGGGGAAAGAGGCGGGGAGGGGGGCGTCACCAGGGCCCAGGTGTTGGGCAGCAGGGACGGCTGTGCTAGGGGAGGCAATACCTCCCCATGCCTATTATACCCTCTGCCCATGCCCAAAGTATGTGAAAGAAGCTGTTCTCGGGGGCCTGGAGAGAAGGAGATAAGACTGGGGACTTACGAACGTGGAGGAGGAGTTGCTCTTGGAGTCTGACAAACCTCCAAACAGATTTGCAGGGGTCAGTCCCCTGTGAAGCAAACTGCAAGGCTTAGCCTGGGAAGCCCTTAGGAAATGAGCCCAGGAAGGTTTGCACCAGGTCTAGTGTTAGCAGAGAAAAGGGGCTTCTGTTTAGCTCTTTAAAAAGAGACAGATGCATTCGCCCAAACTGGGACCTGAATCCAGATTTCAAAACACCCAAAGTTTGAGGGTACTTGAAGGCAGGATTTGGGTCACTCCCATTATTGAGATATTGGGATTAGGATCTGCTGGGAAGTTCAGATCAGGGTCCAGGTTCAGAGTCCAGCCCCCCAATAAAACTTGGAGCATCTGGATCTAGGTTCTTATTCAAGCACATCTCTGGTATAAAAGTAAGTAATAGAGAACCGTGTTAGATTGCATAGAGCTTTGAACGCCTACGTTACCCTCTTGATCTTTCCAATGTAATAGAGTCCATCAGTCCACCTGCAGAGCACATACTGCCCCTCTGTCAGTTTGACCATCAGATCTTTGCAGCCACTCCCATTCGCAGAAGAGTTGACCGCTGCTTGTTGCAGGTGGCTGGCAGCTGCATAGACATCTCGGATGATTGGGTTGTGTGTGCCGTTCTCCATGAGCCCCAGCAGACACTGCCAATAAAATACACACTCAGTGACTTTTCCATCACAACTTAGGGAAAAGCTAGTTCTGATGATGCAAACTCTCCAGTCCTGGGACCCATTGGCACCCTTAATCAGGCAAAGCTCTCACCCACTTTATTGGGAGTTTTGTCTCTATAATGTTGCAGATCTTATGCATATCACAGGATTATTGCTAGTGTAGCCCACTCAGTGTGGCATTCTGTTCCCCTATAGTAGTGTCAGGGCCACAAACAGAGGTTGATGAACCTGCGTCAGCCTTGGCGAATAGCCACTCTTTTAGCTCCAGCTGTAGAGGCGTATACTTTTAGAACCAGAGGTCTCAGTCTATAGTTGAGACAAGAAGTTATATTGGCCTTCAATTAACAAACCCAAGGGAAAGGGGATACAGCTAAGATCATAATGAACAAAGAAGAGTTCCTCTGGTACCACTCATTTCAGAGGGCTCCGTCAGGTCTGAAATACTTTGGCCAAAAGGCATGCGTTTGAAAGGTTGACAGAATTTACTTTTTATTTCTGTGAATTTTAATTCAAACATTTCTCTGCACTTTTTAATAAACCCCAAATCCAGCAGCACCTGACCAAGGCACCAGCATGAAAATTAAACTGACTATAAACAGAAAGTGATACTGACCCTAAAGAAAGTTTCACTCCCCTAAAGAAGTGAAGAGCAAAAAGTAAACAAATGGCATCAAGTAAATTTGATTTTTAAAATACTTTCAGTTTTAATAATCATCGATATCATTAGTAAACACAGATGAGAGAACATCATTGAGTGATATACGATTTTTATCTTGATACTGTCCCTTTAATTGCAAAACGCACTCCTGCCTTAGTTTATGCCCTGGAATTGATTTAAAATATAAACAACTCAATGTGTTTTACCCTGGGGACTTTGCACGCAAACATGAATACACCCTGCAAACTACCAATAAGATTTACAGCTTCGATGAGACAAATTTTAGTGGTTAGCGAGTCTCTCAACTAAAGTTCAGGCAAGTCTGTCCAAAATGTAGCCAAGCAAAGCAAACCCCGCAATACAGCATGATCTCTGGGCAATCACATCAGCGAGCTGCTACATGCCACTGAAAAATGCAAGTCACCCTCTGATCTGTTTTCATATTAAACCAGACTATGTTTCAGTTTCCCCTTAAGTCAATGGGAGACACCCACTGACTTCAGTGGGAATTTGGTTTGGCCTTCAGTTTAGTAAAACAAGTACTATTAGGGTTATTATTCTGAGACAGATGGCAGGTACCAGAGTTACAGAGACAGAAAGGCTATAGCAAGGGAGGTCAGGGCTTTTGAAACTCCCATCCACGAGTAGTGGGCAAACTTCATTTTGAAGGTTTCTCTTCCCAACTATCTTAACCTCTTGAATCCACAGAACTAGCCTGGAAATTCCTAGAGAGCAGCCTCACTCGCTCTTGGTGTCTGTGCTCTGGGACAGAACCCGGAAGTGCAGAAAGCATGCAAAAAATAACATTTGAATGGAAAGAAAAAAAAAAATCTCCTTTCCCCATCCTTCACGCATAAATGTCTAGTTTCAGGGCAAAGATTCAAGTCATGTATCTGTACCGGTTCTCCCAGCTCTAGTCTCACTGGGCCCTCCTCACTGGACCATTTGTGAAGTAAGATGCTACCCAACAGGGAGAGTCTGAGAATCCAGCCTTTAGCTATTATTAGCAGCTAACAATCAAAGGCAGCCTTCACTCAGGAGAGGATCCCTTTGACAACAGGGGGAATTTTGCCAGAATAGGGACTGGAACCCCTAATTCAGTGTAATCATCAGGATGATCTTTTCTCACACAGGCCCCTGGCATTGCCTAATACGCCCAAGCAATGCAAATCTTTCCTGAGGATTCACAGGTGAGTCTAAATAGGTATAACTTGCACACCAAGTGGGCTAGAAGAGGAATCGACAAACATCAGTTTAGATTCCCCCCTGGATTTGGCCCTATTCAAGCAAAGCTGGACTACTCCTGGGAAATGACACATTCCCAGCTTGTTAAATATTTGCTAGAGAGCAAGGCGCCTTTCCAGGCAAGTCCAAGGCAGTCAGTCCCAAACTGAAAATACCTCCCTTGTTTTCCAGAATAATGGCCGGAATCATATTCATTTTCTTTGCATCTCACAGAGAACATAGCTAAGACAGGAAGAGCAGCCCGCCCAGGAGCACTCGGTCTCTCCTTTCCCTGAAGTTAAAAAGGAGTGTTTGTATTTGGGCCCCCATCCCCAGCAGAAATCAAAGCAATGCCTCTGCCGCTCGCGCCAGGAAGCGAATATCTGAAGATGAAAACTCGCTGCCAGCCCGAGGAACGTCAGAGACTCTCCTACATTCCAGAGACATTAATCCCCTTTTCGGGAAGGACCCTGTGGCCTCTCCAAGGAAAAGCTTCCTACGCTAATTACTCAGCCCTCCAAAGGGCAGCCTCTGCCAGTGCTCAGATGGGAATCGGACGTGCACACGACGGGTCTGTGCCCAACGCCCAGGCCCGGGAGCAGCCCGGGCGGTGACACGAGCCAGGTCCTCGCGGCTCTGCGGTGCTTTGGGAAGTGCAGCTGGCAGATCGCCGGCTCCCCAGCCTCCCCTGGCTTCAGCAAGGGCAGGTTCATTCAGGGGCACCGCTTACCCCCCAGCCCCCCCCCCTCGATGGGTGGAAAAGAGCATCGGATGGGGGTGGGCGCCCCATGTCCCAGCGCTGGGAGAGAAGGGGGCAGCGCTGTGAATTGGGGGGGCACCCAGCTATACTCACACCCTCCCCAATGTCCCTTCCCCCCCCCTTCTTACTCTGCAACAAATCTCCCTGCTGCGTGCACTTACCTAGGAGCCGGTCGCCCACAGAGCTGTGATTGGCTGATTCAAAAACATTCAAAATTAAATCCATTTTGGGGGGGACGGGGAGGGGGAGACGCACACGGTCCCCGGCCAACCGGAGTCAAGCGGCAAACGGGCCCCCCGACAGGGCAGGGGGCGGCTGCGGCGCATACACCGTCGCAGACACGCGGGGCCCAAACTCGCGTGGAACAAGGCACCGCTCTCGCCTCTCTCGCTAACTTCCCTGCGGCGGCCAGCAGCCGCCGAGCTGCCAACGTGCCTGAACTAACAATCGCTCTGGGCAGAGGGGCTTGTTCCAATCGGGGGGGGGGGGTTAAATTAATGCAACACCCCCCCACCCGGAGGAAGCAGGCGAAGCCCGGCAGGGGGGCATGTCAGGATCCGCCAAAGGACCCCCCCCCAAAAAAAATCTAGATAAAACCTACGGGTTACAAGAAGTCTGGGGGGGGGGAGTTTCCTTCTCGCCTGGATCTCCAAGCGGGGACACCCCCTCCCCGAGCCGGCAGCGGCAGGTCGGTGCAGCCCCCCCCCGTGATCACCTTGCAAACTTTGCGCGAGCCATCGCCGGGGTCCCCCCCGCCCGGAGCACCCCCTTACCGCTCCGCCAAGTCCTCGGGGCTCAGCGCCGGGCGGGGGGCGCAGAGCGCTTGCCCGCGGCCGGCTCAGTGCCCGGGGCGCGGGGTCCCCCCCATGCCGCCCCCGGCTGCGCCCCGGCTAGCAGCGCTGCAGGCGGGTGAGGCGGGGCGCCATCTTTTTCACTTTTTCCCGCGAATTATTTACGTTTTGCTTATGTAATTAGCACGGGCCCCCCTCCGCCTCCTCCGCCCGGCTCCATCCTGCAGGAAGCCGGCAGCGCCCGGAGCCTGACAGCTCCCCGCCGGCTGCATTTAAAGGGAACGTGCGGCCGCCTTGGGCCACCCCACGCCACGCGCCCGGCCAGGCAGTGCCCACCCGCGCATACCCCCACGGACACGCGTGCACCCACGCGCCGCTCTACCCGCAGAGGGACACCACAGTGTACCTCCTGAAACACCCACTTCCACACACACACCCCCTCCCAGCTATGCGCACAGCAGTGCGCACAGAAACACACACTCAGATACACCTGTCCACATCTACAGGTAGCTACACCCAGAGCCACACACCGAAACACATGGGCACACACAGCTATGCATATGGCAAACACAGAGCAGATATTTGTACGCACACGCACACACACAGAGCGATGCACACAGCAGTGTACCCAACAATAGACAGAGGGAAACACACACTCAGATACACCTGTACACGTATACCCAGAGCCGCACAGAGAAACCCATGTGCACCCACACCTATGCATGCTGCAAACACAGAGCAGATATTTTATACACACAAAGCCAAGCTACCCACAGAAATGCACTATCTCCTCCACTCAGACCTGTTTCTCCACCTGCCCCACACTAACCCTGTGGTGTAGGATGGAGTCATGCAAATACTGTTGTTTTCTCTTTTGAGAGAATTTCTAGACTTTCGCTTTTTTTCTTTTCACCTTCCCTATATGTTAAAATTTAGCCTGGCCAGTCCACTGAGGATTTGAGTTCCCATCTGCTTGCACCCCCTCTTCAACACACACACACGGCCTGTGAGTGGCAAGGATGTAGATAATCATAGAATCATAGGACTGGAAGTGATCTCGAGAGGTCATCTAATTCAGTCCCCTGCACTGGTGGCAGGACTAAGTATTATCTAGACCATCCCTGACAGGTGTTTGTCTAACCTGCTCTTAAAAATCTCCAATGATGGAGATTCCACCACCTCCCTAGGCAATTTATTCCAGTGCTTAACCACCCTGACAGTTAGGAAGTTTTTCCTAATGTCCAACCTAAAACATCCTTGCTGCAATTTAAGCCCATTGCTTTTTGTCCTATCCTCAGAGATTAAGAACAATTTTTCTCCCTCCTCCTTGTAACAACCTTATACATACTTGAAAACTGTTATCACGTCCCCTCCCAGTCTTCTCATGTCCAGACTAAACAAGCCCAGTTTTTTTCAATCTTCCCTCATAGTTCATGTTTTCTAGACCTTTAATCATTTTTGTTGCTCTTCTCTGGGCTTTCTCCAATTTGTCTACATCTTTCCTGAAATGTGGCGCCCAGAACTGGACACAATACTCCAGCTGAGGCCTAGTCAGAGTGGAAGAATTACTTCTTGTGTCTTGCTTACAACACTCCCGCTAATACATCCCAGAATGGTGTTCGCTTTTTTTTGCAACAGCATTACACCACTCTGACCCCCAGATCCCTTTTTGCAGTACTCCTTCCTAGGCAGACGTTTCCCATTTTGTATGTGTGCAACTGATTGTTCCTTCCTAAATGGAGTACTTTGCATTTGTCCTTATTGAATTTCATCCTATTTACTTCAGACCGTTTCTCCAGTTTGTCCAGATCATTTTGAATTTTAATCCTATCCTCCAAAGCACTTGCAACCCCTCTCAGCTTGGTATCATCTGCAAACTTTATAAGTGTACTCTGTATGCCGTTATCTAAATCATTGATGAAGATATTGAACAGAACTGGACCCAGAACTGATCCCTGCGGGACCCCACTCATTATGTCCTTCCAGCATGACTGTGAATCACTGATAACTACTCGCTGGGAACGATTTTCCAACCAGTTTTGCACCCATCTAGGTTGCATTTCCCCAGTTTGTTTATGAGAAGGTCATGTGAGACAGTATCAAAAGCTTTAGTAAAGTCAAGATATACCACATCTACCGCTTCTCTCCCCTCACCCCCCATCCACAAGGCTTGTTACCCTGGCAAAGAAAGCAATCAGGTTGGTTTGACAGGATTTGTTCTTGACAAATCCATGCTGACTGTTACTTATCACCCTATTATCTTCTAGATGTTTGCAAATTGGTTGCTTAATTATTTGCTCCATTATCTTTCTGGGTACAGAAATTAAGCTGACTGGTCTGTAATTCCCTGGGTTGTCCTTATTTCCCTTTTTATAGATGGGCACTATATTTGCCCTTTTCCAATCTTCTGGAATCTCTCCAGTCTTGCATGACCACTCAAAGATAATTGCTAATGGCTCAGATATCTCCTCAATCAGCTCCTTGAGTATTCTACGATGCATTTCATCAGTCCCTGGTGACCTGAAGACATCTAATTTGTCCAAGTAATTTTTAACTTGTTCTTTCCCTATTTTAGCTTCTTCTGATCCTACTTCATTTTCACTGGCATTCACTATGTTAGACGTCCAATCACCACCAACCTTCTTGTGAAAACCAAAACAAAGAAGTCATTGAGTACCTCTGCCATTTCCATATTTTGTGTTATTTCCCCCCCCCCCCCATTGAGTAATGGGCCTACCCTGTCCTTGGTCTTCCTCTTGCTTCTGCTGTATTTGTAGAATGTTTTCTTGTTACCCGTTATGTCTCTAGCTAGTTTGATCTCGTTTTGTGCCTTGGCCTTTCTAATTTTGTCCCTACATACTTGTGTTATTTGTTTATATTCATCCTTTGTAAATTTGACCTAGTTTCCACTTTTTGTAGCACTCTTTTCTGATTTTTAGATCTCCTGGTTAAGCCAGGGTCATCTCTTGCCATACTTCCTATCTTTCCTACACAGTGGGATAGTTTCTTCTTGTGCCCTTAATAATGTCTCTCTGAAAAACTGCCAATTGTCTTCTATTGTTTTTCCCCTTAGACAACATCATGTAGAGGCTTGATGAGGGTGTGGGCAGTCCCCCACCTCCTCTAAAGGAGAGTAAGTGAGCAGTTGCTTTTGACAGGAAGATTACAGTGCAGGGGGCTTTGGAGATGGTCCACAAGAACTTTCCTGGAGTTGAAGGCAAGTTAAACTGCTGCCCCTTTTGGAGATTCAATATAGATACACTCAGCACAGGCAGTGCAGATCACCTGCCCATTTGATTAACATCCCACCCCATGGTTTCATTTAACGTGTTGGTGATCTTGTTATCTAAGTCCAGTCTTGAGCATAAGTTGCAGGGACATCTCAGTGCATTTCACCTAACACTAAAACAGTCTCTTCTGCACAGCTCTGTTCCCATGGTCCTAATGCACCTGTCCACTTAGGGGACATTTCCCCCGCTGCTTGTGAATGGCATGCCGGTGTGTTCTGGAGGGGACTGAAACTTGCCCAATCACTTTATGGCAGGACGGGTCCGAGGATTCAGTGCAATATGTGGGCTGGGAATTCACACCTAGGTTCACAAGACCTGAAGTATCTTTAAGCTACAGGGAAGATGGCATCAACTATAACCTAAGGCCAAAACTGCATTGATCTCACTGAGATGAGCCTTCTTACAGTTCTGTTGCTTTTAAAGTACGTTAAATAAACAAAATAATGGTTGGTTTAAGAAGTAAAGGTCCAGCAAAAGAGTGCACTGTTTCACCTGTCCCTGCTGCGGCATCCTGTGTGATGTTTCAATTTGTGTTTATCAGAATTCCTAGAAATAGGTGTAACTTCCATCTGAATATGAATATACAGCCCTGGACCTCTATAAATACTTTTGTCATCAATACCACAATGAAGTAATAAGGACTTGCTATTTAATGGAAATTGCTGCAAAAAGCAAATATTTTCAGAAGCCCCCAGTGTTATAACACTGAGCTGAGGATATGAACTTTTTGTTATTGTTACAACACTTGCTCCATGATCAGGTAACATGCAGGTATATTAAAAACTGGTTTTAACTACTGTGTGTAACGGATGTGAGATGCCTTCCAGTAGAAGGCTGATTCCTGACTTATGTCTTGATCCAAAGCCCACTGAGGTCAGTAAGTGACTTTATTGACTCAGTCAATGGGCGTTAGATCATAACACAGTAAGTAGGTTTTTCTCCAATATTATGTATTCCTTATCACATTAGAGCAAACTGTGCATTTAAAACAAATAGTTCCTCCAGCCATGATTAAAATGACACATGGGGAAAATGACATTTCCCCCCTGTATTTCTGTGATCTTAGAACTAATTTATAAAAAGTCAGTTTTTCTACAAAATATTGGACTGCAAACATTACTCAATGCAGGTGTTGCCCTTTTTTACAGGTAAGTATTGAATAGTGTGTATGCAGGAAAATAACAGAACAAGCTTTGTTTAAAGTTTCATAGAACTAAGTTACAAAGCTTTAAAGGTTTCAGAGTAGCAGCCGTGTTTGTCTGTATCCGCAAAAAGAACAGGAGTACTTGTGGCACCTTAGAGACTAACAAATTTTCAGAAGTTATAATAAGAAGACTCGAACACAAAGTACAATAATATTACAGGCCATTAAATATCTTGGTGAAGAAAGATATCAAAGGAAGAGGGGAAAATTAAACCCAACCTTCTTAATGATTAATCACATTTTAAACATAAGGGATGTAAAAGCACTAAAGTCAACAGTACAAGGGATCAAAAAGAGTTATCCACAGAACTTAACCACTGCAATATAGAATTTTAAATCTAATTCAGAGACACTTTTAAGACCTTACAAACAGCCTCTTTATTGCTCTTTCGAGAGACAAGAAATTCCTTGCAGTCACTCTAATCAAAAGATAAATATTTTTATTGTCCTCGGACAGCCTAGATTTGTAGGATATAAAAGGGACACAGAATAACCTAATGCAATAAACTCTGTCCTAAGTGTTATTAATGTCCTTCTCTAGCCAAAGTGGCCTTAGAAATATCAGGAAAAATATGGATCCCACAATCAATAGTGTATATAAAATAATCCCTTGCTTGTTGTATAATTCTTTCCCTGTCTAACGCTGAGGCAAATAGTAAAATTACAGTGGAAGGACCACTTGGTATAGGTGGTAATGACATCTTATTGGGTGGCATGAGTACCATAGTGTCCAGAGAAGTGGGTAAACATATATATAGGTTTTTACAAATACAGATATTAATTCAGAAATGTCTTCCCCTCCAGATACTTCAGGTAAGTGCCACTGCCCTAGCTGTGATTGCTTTAAAGTAATTTTCAGAAATCCACATTCCTACCTACCTAAAGGAAGTCTCTGATCTCACTAGAACTGTACGCTTGTATTTTAAGTTGTTCAGATTCCAATTCTTAGTTTGAATTACGTTTTCTCCCTGCTTCTTCTGTCCTGTTTTCTCTCGTGAAAAGTTGTCAGAAAGTGCCTCCAGCTTAGAATCAAACGCAGCTGATTCTCCCCTACAATGTCCCTTAAGCAAAGTGAGTGCAGAGCAGGTGTGCAGTCATAGAGCCTACTGCCAGAAGGACCCACCGGTGTATCTAGTTTGACCTCCTAGGGGTAACACAGGCCCCCAACCCCTACCAAGGGTAGGATACTACTGCTCTGATTCGTTAGTGCTTTGCACTCACTTTGCAGTGATGTAAACAACTGCTCAGACATAGCTAAACGGTAAATCCTCTGCCTGAGTACCCAGGCCTGGCAACTGGGCAACTGCATGGAGGAAGGACTGCAGAAGGAGGAAATTCTGCCCTCCCCTACTCCAGATTGCGAACCTGTTGAGGACCCACAGCATGGAGGCTAATTCTGGAGTAGCCTCCATGCTCCCTTATGCACCTATTTCATAAAGGTTGGACACTCGCCAATCTGCAAAGCAGCTCACCCAGGCCTGACCCCCTCTTATCTCCTGTGTGCTGCCATGACAGGAGGTGTCCCCTGGGAGCTGAACTCTGCATGACACCGTGGGATGGCATTGCCCCATGTGCCTGATCCCAGAATCATGCCCCACCTTTATGCCATGGTGACAGGGCCAGGATTAATCCCTAAATGCACAGCCTGTTCTCTAGGGTTGTCCCTCAAAATGTTCAACCCATGATTTTACCAGTGAAACAATAGTAAAGTCGAGGGTAAATGTGGGTAAATGGAGTTTACCCACTTCTTATTTGGGGAATATGGTGTTTACCTACTTCTCATTGAGGAATAAAGCATTTACTCACACCAGCTCTCCTGTGATAAGCAAATCATGGCTCCATTCCTTTTTTAACAATTCTACGTAATTTACTTATATTCTGTAGAAAGTGTCACCAAATCAAATATTCTGTTATTTGTTGGGAAGAAACAAAATGTCTCCTCGACAAGTTCAGATTTGATTTCCATACAATAGGAATAGTTCCCATACCTATTGTAGCGTGTCTTCATATATTGTTGTTATTATTATACATACAAACTAACTGATCTTGTAACGATGCGGCACACCCTTAGTGCCTACCATGCCACTGCCCAGCCTGGAACATCTAAACATTTAGTTTAGCCACTTCTTTTTTTTACCACTACACTACTACAGTGAAACATTTGAAAAATGAGAGAGGCTCATTTTCCCTGAATTGAATGCTCCTCCTTTGGCTTCACAGGGAACCTGAAACATTAGTAAAACGGTCAAATGATTGAAATTCACAGTGAGTCATGATATATTAGCAGTGAGTCACAGCTGTGTTAAAAATAACACTTGCACCATATTCCTCCTCATGAAGGAAACATAACTGTTACTTTTACCACTTTTGTGGTTCTTATTTTGATCAAATGCAGGAAAAACGTGGCCTATTGAAACCAATTTTGGATCAGAAATTTTACCCCAATGCTCATTTCTACATGAGCTTTGTCAAGCAATAAACAGTGTCGTTATAATACACTCCACCCTAGTTAATATACAAAGCCCTGTGTTTATGACAGCACAGTCTGTTGCCATGGATATAAATATAATGTCACATATTCAACACTATAGACCAAATTCACCACTGGTGTAAGTGGGTGTAACCAATGTAACGGCATCCAGTAACTCCAGCAGTGAGTGACTGTAGAGTCCAGGAGATGAGGTGTTGGTTTGTACTTAGGAAGATTCTTTTATGAAACACATCTCTTTGTTAAGTAGGAAAAGGGGGCCTGGAAAATCAGTGTAACCCACTAGGACGGTGAGTACACTGTATGATGCGTAGTGAAGTTTCCCTGGACAGAAAGCCCCTCTGTCAAGGGAAAAGGACTTTGAGATAAATTTTCTATTCGGTCCCTGAGCCCCAGCACAGATTCAGTTAAGCTATTATATTTGCTCCCTTTTTCTGCAGAGCTGTTTTGACCATGTCCCTGGTCAGACATTCTCGTTTCACTTGAAATAATTTAGTGAAGAGCTCAGAGCAATTACTGAGCAAAACACACCAACAAAGTGCATTCTTCTCTAGCAATAAGCCTGGCTTTTCCTGTGACTCCTTCTATCGATCTGCAGCAGGGGTGCCAAACTGCTTGTTTCTTTGATGTCTGATGGAAAATAACAAGGGACGAAATGCCACCTCCTGTTACACCGAGTCCCGTCTGCGACTGAGGGCAGGCGTTCTTGCCGTGGGTGAAATCCTCCTATCAGTTACGCAGACGCAACCCTAATGAAGACACTTGGCCTGATTCTCCTCTCCCTTAAACCAATTTCATGCCAGTGTAAGTCCATTGATTCAAATGGAGTAACTCCTGATTTTCACCCGTGTGAGAAGAAAACCAGTAGAGTTTTTATAATTTATGTACAAAACCTTTTCCCCCTTTAAACCGAGAAGCGAATTTGGTCCACTGAGCCTGATTCTGATCTCACACTAGAGTTATGCCTGACTTACTCCAGGGAGAGGAGAATTTGGCCCAATGAGTTTTCTGTTTGAAATGGCCCTTGTTGAACTGAAGTTGAACTGAAAGGGTTTGTTTCTCCTTTCTACTACGTCGGTGCAAATTAGGAGTAACTCCAATGAATTCAGTGGAATTGCACTGGAGACTCAGGCCCAGATCATGGGCTAAATCCTCAGCTGGTGTAAATCACCAGAACTCCATTGGAATCAACAGAGCTAGGTCAGTTTACACCAGCGAATGACCTGGCCCCATGCATGTTTATGAAGCCAAATCAATATTCCATTTGAACGAGTCCATTTGAAGGGCTAGTGATGCTTCCATGCTGTGATACCTGGGTTAAAAAACATTGCCCAAGAATCTTACTGTGAAAGGCTGGGTAAAAAAGATGGTGGAAGAGGAGACTTCCAGGTGGAATGGCTGGATGTCCCATGGAGTTCCAGAATAAAAAGTCATATCCACATAGGGGCGTTGAAGATGTTAGGATTGTCAGACCAAAGCATTCTTGTTGTGCCACTGCCTAGCTTCAAGGTAACACTCCATGCTGACCTGTAGGTAGTGGAACACCGGATGGTGGAAATGAGCGAGAGGCAGAATGAAGCAGCAATTTAGAGGTAGTCGGGGCATTTTTTGTAAATAAATAATTTTTAAAATAACTGGCTGGCAGCTCAGCTCAGTGACACCAAAGAGATTTGCAAACTTACAATGACAAATGGCTCCATAATCAAACAATCGCCCTTTTCTTCCCTTGCTGGTCAAATTAATACTTGATAGTGTCAGTTGTAAGCAGATTCAGAACCTGCATCCTGTGACTGTAAATTACTGACTCGTTAGTATTGAATTTCCATGTAAAATGGTGTTTGCAAATTGTTTTGAACTAAGGGAGGGAGCATTGGAACGTTTAATAAAAATTAAACAACTTGCACTGGCAGACCATCAATCAGCAAAAGAATATGGGCTGGCAGTCTTTGTGCACCTAGAATTGCCAGTGATTTCAGTGGGAGGTGTTTTGCCTGAGTAGAGTCTGCAGCCCAAGAGGTGTTGGCTCAAAAGTGCCTCCAAATGTAAGTTTTATTTGGAGGATGCTTTTCAAAATCTTCTAGAAATCAGCAAATTTCTTTTTCCTGTTTGTTTTTCTTTCTGAGTAAATGGGAGTGGGAGGAGGGTTTATACACTGGCTTGTAGTCTTGGCAACCAAAGCATTAAGAATATTATACTAGTGAATGAAACCCAGCTACTAAATTGACTATAAACCAAAGCCTGATTCTGAGATATGATCTGTGTAAGTAACTTCCACAGACTTCCATGGTGCAAGATCAGTACATTGCAGAGTAAAACTGAGCCCTGTAGGGTTAGCAATATATCAGATCATTTGTTCCCATTGAAGGCCGGGCACAGAAAGACTGCAAGACCATATTCTTACCTTTTACATACACCTTTCATTAATTCACACCAATTTGAAAATGCCATTTTTCTCTGGCAATTCAAGATGAACAAATTAGTAACACACACTCATTGCATGGTAATAAAACTGGTTACAGCTAATGTCATTTGCTCACCAAGACTTACAGATAAATGAAACATGGAGCAAAGAAACCCAGTTCTGTAAAATGGAGCTCTATTCAGTTTTCCTAAGCAGTTTGGTTCAGATCAAATAGCTTATTTTGACAGTCATTTCCCCAACAAAACTGATTCGTTGGATTATTTAACACCTGGTCTTGCTTTGATTTTCTTTGTAAATATAATTGGTTTCCTTATCGAGAAACTTATGAGAACTAGATGAAAATCAGGAATCTGTTCCAGGAAAACACAAGTTGGAAACACAACCTCCTGTTTGGAATGCACCACTACTCAATGCATTCCATGTGGCCAGGGTAATGCAGCAGACATTGCTTCATGTACTACAGGATAGGGTGAACTGTTTCTTGTTTGAATCCTTTCAGAGCAGAGTAAGTGACATAGAGAAGGGCATATTACAGCAAAGGTATGGTTATAATTAGATCCAGTGTAGTTAAATCTGACATTCAGCTGTTTTTTGCCAGCTGTGCCTTTTTAAGGAAGACCATTTAGGCAACAGATTTCATGTATTTTTATTGTTTATTTAATATGAGTTTAATCCAGAGTCCTTTTTTTAAGACTAACTTTCTTTGTGTGCAGTTATGCAACTGCAAAAGACATGAAGAGCTTGTAAGTGCCCTTCCAGCTGTGCAAGGTTTATATTAATGCAGCCGTTACATAATTTTGACACAGATACATTATGTACACGTCTGCAGTTCCTGTGCAAAGCTCAGAAAGGCCATTTCAAAACGAAAAAAAAAAAAAAAAAAAAACTCTTTCTGTTCCTGGAAAAGCCAGAGTAATTACTTGTGTTTAATAGGTCAAGTTTGGGAGGTTTCTTAGCCAATTATAAGCTTGCTGTAAGCTAATTAATTATTTAATTGTATTCAAGTAGCAGTGAGAGGCCCCAACCAAGATCATGGCCCCATCGTGCTAGGCACTGTGCAAAAGTACTTACAGTCTCTGCTCCAAAGAATTTAAAATCAGAACAGACAAGACAGATGAAGGATTATGATCCCCATATTACAGATGAGGAGAGAGAAAGTGATTCACCAAAGGTCACATGAGAAGTCTGTGACAGAGCCAAGAACTGAACACAGATATCCTGAGCCCTAGCCCAGTGCCTGCAGCACAAGACCAGGCTGAATTCTGATCTCATGCCCATGTAAGTCTGGAGGAACGCCTCTGAAGCTAATGGAGTCACTCCAGATTCATTCTGACGTAAGTTAGGTCAGAATCTGTTTTAAGATGTCTTGCAGAGACACATGCTAGCACATGTGCGTCATTCAAGTGATCATGTAGTTTGCAGCCTTATGAAACACTCACCTTTCCACCCCGCAGGACTGGTAACGACTCAGATTTACAGATTCTCATTCTCTTTCTGTCCTGCAAGGCCATGGAGCAAAACCTCACTGCAGGCACAACTACTACATGCTCCACCTGTACCCTCATTGCCAGTGTGCTCCTAGCGCCCAGTCCAGCATGGCGCCGAGCATCCTCCGCTCCCAGTACTGGCAGGCTCAGACTCTCTCTAGCCTCTCCTGCGAGCTCCAACATCTTCTCTAAGCAGAGCCCCATGCAGGGAAAGGGAGGTTATTTTTAGTCAAAGTGCAGCCCTGCTTTGCTTTCCCACCACAGCCTGCGAAAAGAGGCCAAGAGAAGGTTTTTCTCAGAGGCTCAGATCCTCAAAGGTATTTAGGCACTAAATAACTCTGAGGATCTGGGCCTTAAAGCCTGCGGCCCCGAGTAACACCCAAGACTCCTGGCCCCTCAGCGACTCTCTCTCCCAGCCACTGCTCTCCTCGCCATGAAGAGCTCATAATCATTCAAGCCAGCTTTGCCCACACAGGGCCCCATCCTGCAGTCCGTACTCAGGTGAGCTGCCCCAGTGAAATCTCAAGAAGGTGTTACACGTGCAAAGTTATCAGAGACCGCACAAGGAATGGAGTAATTGGAGATGATAAAGATCAGGGGCCTGTTCCTGCTCCCACTGAATTCAATGAGAGTTTTATGCTTGGGTACCAAGGCGATGGAGCAGGAGTGGCCCCAGACCATCTACACCCATCTCCCTGCTATAGCAGATCATGCTTTATCTTACCTTTTCCAGCACCTTGTCCAGGCTGGTTCTACCTCTCCCAAGCAGTGGTGCTTCCTTCCTGTTCCCTGGGGAGAAGATTCTGCCCCTCTCTCTGCCAGGCCATCCTGGCTAGAGATCGACTGTTTCCCCAGTTGTAGCAAAACAAATCTTCATGCTGGCTAACCATGATTCTTCCCATTGAAATGGGGTCTGTCCACTAGGAGGGAGTCAAGGGGCTTTGGAAAGCTAAAGGAATGATGGCCAGAAAGGGAAGCTGATCTCTGGAGGAGACGTGGGAACACTGTAGGTAAGATAGGGAGGAACTTGGAAAGAACACTTAAGTCTTCAGTAGTACCCCCAACGCCGGAGCAGGGAGAAACCTCGAGCAGCAGCTTGTGCTCTCCTGCCATTTGGTTTTAATTCATTATGATTGGATTTTTAATCTAAATCAGGGGTCGGCAACCTTTCAGAAGTGGTGTGCCGAGTCTTCATTTATTCACTCCCATTTAAGGTTTTGCGTGCCGGTCATACATTTAATACCTTCCTTCTTGGTCCAAGAGCTCTCCACGGGGCCAGCGAAGGAGCATGCTGGAAGGAGCCTGGCCAGAAGGCAAAGGGGGCAGGTGAGTAGAAAGTGGTATTAGCACTGTCTGCCCCCACCCCCTAGAAGGGGATCCTTCCTGCCCTGTGGGAACCCCTTGAGAAAGAGATCCAGGGGTAGCAGCTAGAGGTGGAAGCCCTGGCAGTGACCTATAGGTTCTGGGCACCAACCTCCCTGGTTGTAACCTCATACCCCGCCCCGTGGAGGAGATTCCCCCCCACCACCAGAGACCTCCAACCCGGCAGTCCCAGCCCTGGGAGGGAAAGATCTGGCCCATTAAAAGGAAGAAATGAGATGGGGAAGGGCAGAGCTAAACTGGAGAGAGTTCAGTGTCTGTGAGATGAGTTTCCCTGTATAACTGTAGCAGCTGGGAGAGGCTTGAACTCACTGCCCCAGGACCTGTCCATCAAGGCAGGGCATTCTCAATTCAGGAGTCCTCTCTTGGTCTGACAGAGCACTTCTGGGGCCTCGCAAGACCTAGCTACCCCGGTCTTCTCCTGAGTGGCTGGGCGGGGTGGTCGAGCCTCGTAGGCTGGGAAGAGCATTGACATCTTTGTCCGTCTGTTTTGCACCGCAGGGTTTGAAACACCGATTGCTCAGGCACCTGGTGCTTTGTGCTGGGCCCCTGGTACAGAGGAAGAAAATAAACTTAGCACTTCCTCTGGGTGCCTTCTCCCCCCCACATCAGGTAGCCCCTTTGCAGTGAAGCAGGTGCTGCTGGCTACTCGCACCACTGCATTCCCCTGCCCCTCCAGCTGGCCTTTCCACTGCCAAGCCTCTGACAAGCAAACCTGGTGCTGAGCCTTCAGTGCCAGCCAGGGAAGAGGCCAAACGCTCCCTGCCACGTAGGAGTGGCCTTGCTACAGCGACCGAAGGACTGCGGCCCAGCACTCGTGGACACAGTTTCTCTGTATCTCGAAGAGCAGCCTCAAATTACCGTTGTCATGTACCGTCTCCTGTGTCGCCAGCTCGCTAAGCCTTCCACTCCTGCCCCCACTTCCCACCCATGATGGACTTCTCAGTCCAGCGCAGAGAGTAATATTCTGTGTACCTGAGCAACAGCAATATATGTCCTCGCTGGTTACTCAGCTTGGATCCAGACCTGGGAGTCTCTACTGCCTGGTAAAACAATCAAGCTGAGCTTTTACAGTTATTCAATTGCCTGCCTTCCCCCCATGCAACTGGGGCTGGGAATGAGTCATCAGGAAACGTGTTACACGAACAGAAAGTGAAGCACCGAGGTCCAGTGAGCCAGATTCTGCGCTGATTTACACCATGCAACTCCACAGCAGCCCAGGGCCGTGGGCAGGGGACATAGGAGTGCAGGATTTTGCCCAGTCACATCTGCTAGCAAGGCTCTGATGGGATTTAGCTAGATCTGGAGAGCCAGCATCTTGTTTTATGAAACTCTCCTGACTTACGCAGCCACGTCTGCTAAAAAACATTCCCCTGTCTCTGAAATCTTATATCATGCAGGGTAAAAAGGAAGCTAACCCCATCTAACTCACTATCAGTATATGATGTGGAGACTGCAGAAGTAGGCACAGTGGGAGCTGACTTCCTCCTGGATTGGGAAGAGTTTTAGCTCCTTTCCTATGGCACCAGAAAGGTATTTCCCCATAGATTGCTGAGAAGTTTCACATGTGCCCTAGAACTTCAATGTTGTGACA
Source organism: Trachemys scripta elegans (assembly GCF_013100865.1). NCBI lineage: Eukaryota > Metazoa > Chordata > Testudines > Emydidae > Trachemys > Trachemys scripta. The sequence goes on from NC_048314.1 coordinate 21,240,322, forward strand.
ATTCCAGCATTCTGGATAAGACAGCAGAGCTGACAAGAATAATGTGTATTGGCAGAGAGGTGCAGGAGCCCTGGGTAGGACAGCAGAGATCAGAGGGTGCTGCAGGTCAGGCTAGAACTGCACTGGGGGGAACAGGGGGAGGCAGGGGGAACTTCAGGTCACATTTGAGGGGCACTGGCAATGTTACTGGGGGCTACCCAGCCTAAAGAGTCATGGAAGCATTCAAGTCAGGCTTGACATGTGCGGGCAGAGTTGTGCAGAGATCAGGGCTGAAACAGCAGAGGACGCTGTGGGCCAGACTGAGAAATGTAGGTGGAGTTGGGGGTAGGGCAGAGGGGGACTGGAGTAGAGGGGTGCTGTAGGTTATGGCTGCGTGGGGAAGCTTTCTCCCAGAAGTGGGTCTGGCTCTAGCCTTCACAAGCAGCAAATTGACACCAAGAAACGAATTGGTGGCCCATAGAAATTGGAGATGTTACAACCCGATTAGCTCATCCCGTCCATCCAGTTGCCAGTGCAGGATTTCTCCCTGCAATACATCTTCTAGTGCATTATCCAACCTAGATTTAAAGGTGCCAGCCAGGTGATGGGGCTCCCGCCACTGGCATCAGCAGACTTTTCTGCAGACTGATACAGCTCACTGCCAAGAGGTTTTGATGCATTTGAGCTAAAATTTTCACTTCCTTTATTTCATCCCATTACTCCTAATTCACCCCCCAGCCCTACATACCATTCGTAACAAGTCCTCTCCCCAGGGGTGCTTTACAGGATACAAGTATCTGTACATGGTTAGCCCTCACTTAGCCAAGTGATTCATACTTTGCTCTCTTAGCCTTCCCTTCTAAATCATTCCCATCTGCCCCCTAATTATTCATTCTTGCTTTTCTCCAATCTCCTTCTAATTCACCAATATTTTGCTAGGGCCGAGGTGCCCAGAACTGTGAGCCATATTTCAGGAGTGTTCTCCAGAATCCTAGAGAACAACCAACACCTTCTCTATGCCACATGATGGGAGGTTTCAACTCTTGCAGCCCCAACTCAAATTGACCCTTTCCACTGCTTACATTACATTGCAAGTTTGTATCCCAGGTGCTTCCTCTACTGGCCCTCATGGCTGCTTTCCAGTGGCTCCTTTCCACTGAATATTTGGTTCAGAGTATTTTTCCTTGACATATGAACCTTCCTTTGTTATTTCCTGCCTGTTTCTAGCCTGTCTAGCCCCATTTTGTAATTTGTCCTCACTGGTGTTTGCACCACTACCCTCACTCACGTTGGTAACATCTGTGAATTTCATTAAGGTGCTGTGTGCCCCCTCTTCCAGGTAAAGAATGTCGATCTTACCCAGGTCCAGACCTAACACCAACTCCTGTGACACTGCACTGGAGGCCTCCCTAAAACTCCAGACGTTGCTGCTTATCATCACCTTTTGTTTATGATCCACTAGCCCTGACACTGCTCACTTCCAAGCCAACTGGAAGAGATTATGCAAGACACTAGCAAACCCTTCGCTAAAAGCCAGACATGAGACACCTACCGTGCCTCCTTCCAGCCACACTCACTTTCCAATTTTGTCAAAAGTCAATTTTTTTTGTTAAGCCAGCAAGCAGATCTGGCAAGATTTGTTCTGAAAAAAAGTTATCACAGTCCATTAGAAAAGAAAAAATAAAAGAAATCATAAAATCATCAGGCTATTGCAACATAACCTCCCCCCCACCTCTTTGAAACATAAAAAGCCATTCCCATGCCATATTCATTTGTTTCACTACGAAAAATAAAAAATGTTCCTTTGCCACTTTTTAGTGTAACTATGCAGAAGCTGTATGTTGTTGAGTTTGCTCCATACATCTTCCTTTCCCCAAATCAGTCTATTTCTGTAATATGTCCACCTAGCCTTTAAATGTCTATGCTATTCCTTCTGGCCTTACAAAGATCTCTATCCAAAAAGTGAAATACTAAAAGGTAATCACTTATGCAAAGGAGTACATTAGAAGCTGGTGAACTGCATGCATGTGGAGAACAGTAATTCTTAGCATTTTTATAATACTTACATAGTACTTGTAACCATCAAAGAGCTGTACAAGTATGTTAATGCTGTGTGGTAGGTTTTATTCCCAGATGGGGAAACTGAGACACAAAGACTAACTGATTTGCTCAAGGCCAAAGGGCTGGAGAGCATCAGAACTAGGATTAGAACTCAGGAGTTCCCGTCCTGTGCTCACACCACTAGTAAAGTTTATGCTCCTGGAGTCTTAAAACAAACTATTAAACCAGCTCTTGAGAGTTCTAAAAAAATGTTGCTAAGATACATTGTGGTTCAGCTGCTATTTCATTCCTATTTTTTCCTTAGCGGAGTGGGTATTTTGTGCTTCTTTGATGTAACAGAGCGCTCACAGTCAGACTCCAAAGTTCCACATGACAAATGAGTGACAGGTCTTGACAACCATGATCTGCCTTGCCTCAAATCTATCGAAGCCAAAGAAGGAATGGACAGTTATTCCAATGATTCAGTCAAAAGTCCGACCATGTTTGCTCTATGTTGATTTCCTTATAATGTCAAGCCATCACTCAGCGATGTAACAGCACTGCAGTTTCAAGGCTTGACAGTGGCAAATCCCTCATCAGTTTCTACCTTCTCTTTACCTGATTTCACAAATATTTACCCCATATGGAGACTTCTCACCACTGGGGTCAGTTCTTCAGCTGGTGTCGATCAGAGTTGCTTCATTGAAGTCAACAGAGTTGTTACAATTTACACCCGAGAAGGGCCTGACCCACAATGTAATGAATGGTTTCAGAGTAACAGCCGTGTTAGTCTTTATCCGCAAAAAGAAGAACAGGAGTACTTGTGGCACCTTAGAGACTAACAAATTTATTAGAGCATAAGCTTTCGTGGACTGAATGCCTGTTTACTATATTCTTGCAAAAGTTACCCTGAGGACCTGCGTAGTCCCACAAGCATGGGATGATATTGGTCTCGTTGCTTGCGATTTTTAAATTCGGGATGCACAGGAAGCATGCTGTAGAGGCCACACTTCTACAGGCCAATATTTGCCAGCCATTAAAAGCCACAGCTTGATCAGTGCTGAGAAGTTAAACAATAAGTACATGCTGAATACGCAGCCTGATAGCTTTTCCTATGTGTTAAGTCCAAGAGCACACCCCCAATTGGAAAACTGTAACTAGAAGTCAAATTAGAACTAAAATGCTTCAACAACTAACTTTTTAAATTGTTTTTAACCGATAAAAACTGAAAAATACTTTGGACATTAATTTAAACCCCCAAAATATACCTCTGGAAAATTAGCCAAAATAAACATTGAGTTTATTGAAAGAAAAACAAACATCAAAACCTAGAAGCCTTGTATAACCTATTTGTGCGTTGCTTAGATGTGACAATTGATGACATATTAAAAGTTAATTAGCACTTTATGAATGAACCTGGCATGAACTTCATTTAGTTAGAAGAAACTGGAGTCTTTTAATGTTCTCTCAAGGTTTTCATGGGCTCGTCTAGGAACAGATATTACTGTGCATCTCACTCCCATCTCCCACGCTGCAGAGATGAATTATATTGTTTCAGCCATTACAATCAGAAGTGAAAGTATTTAATTTATTTGATTTCTTGGGCCAGGCTATCCTGCTCCTGTGGTGTGAAGCTGTGGAAATATTCATGTGGGTTTTTTGGGGAAAACGGGTCAACATGTATCAGAGCTGACCATCAAATGTCCAGAATGCCAGACATTCTCCCCCAGCTGAAGTGAGGCAGGGTTAGGGTTGGGCATGAGTGGAAAGTTTCACGCCACATGAGACAGGCCCCCTTACATCTTGATCACCACCCTTCTCAGTGGCGAGTAGCAGCTGACGCTCCCTTGGGGACTCACCCCCTGACCTCTCCCTACAAAAGCATGCAGAGAGCCATGGCTGAGTGCCACACATATGGGCTCCCACGCCCCTGCCCACGTCCATTCTGTGGGACCTCCACACCCACAGAGGGGAGGGGTCAGGGTGGGAGGCAGCTGGATTTGTCTCTACAAGCAGGTTCCTTTGTCTACTCTCATTTATACACTGAAACCTATGGGGTTGCTCTGGTGTGAGGGGCAGAATCTGGCCCATAGGAGTCCCAGCCTGCCATTTCCCACGCTCCGGAGTATTTTTTCAGCTAGGTTTGGATGGCCCAGCTCTTGCAACTTGCTCGGTTTCTGTTTGATTTAATCTCCAATCGAAAGTAATTCTAGGTTCCTGCCATGAATGGAACGCTCACTAGTTATGTGATTTGGAAAATCAATATCATTTTTAATAATAAAATCATACGAGGCAAAGGCACAGAAATTCCAAGAAGTCATTCATTCTCTACCCTGTAGAGTCTATTCTGTCACATGCACACGCACAGGCCACTTGGCTGTTTCTTTTCATGCTGACAGCTGGACAGGGGAAATTTTTAAAAAGCAAAGTTAAAAAAATAAAAGGATAAAAAGGCAGCCAATCCTGCCTGAGAAATAACTGCCACCTCTACGGAAAAGCAGCAAGCGCAGCTAATTAAAAAGCCCTGGTGCAGAAGTAGATCCCTAATCAGTGAGGGCGAAGGAAGGCTTACACAGGTATGGAGCAACTTCAACTCCCATGGCAACCAAGCAGAGCTCTGCCATTATCTTTCTCTGCAGTAATTCTTGTAGGATCAACTGCTTTCCCCTCCCCCTCTGCTCCCACCACCCTTTCAGTCTACAGCAGTAGCAAGGAGGTTCTTAAAGTATCCTGGTAAAGCCAAACCCTGCAGTATTCCTCCAGGCAGCACTCACGCTGGACCAGCGTCTCCTCTCAGTTCCACCAGAGCAGCTATATTGATGTAGGTGGGGTTACACTGATTCACAGGGGAATGCAGCACTTCTTGGGTGGGGAGGGGTGTTTGCCTGAGTAATGATTTGTGGGCCGCCTGCTCCCCTATGTGCCCGTGGCCTTCAATCTGAACAGGACGTACAGGACGGGAGACAGCCGTCCATGCAGCATGCTTTCCCCTCCTCCTCAATGGACGCCCCTCTCCAGGGTGCTGGCTCCTTGGAGTTGGAGGGGGCATTGCAGGTAGCTAGGTTCCTCTGGGTTATTCCCCTCCCACCAAACTTGCTGGGGGAACTTGTGGAAGTCCATACACAGTCAGCCCTGACTGAAGCTGGTTCCCCTCACACTGCTGAGTAAAAGGGAGACAGAAGCAACATATGACCTTTTGTATCTTGCCTAGAATTATATTAGGTTAGAAAGACACAAAAGATTTCTAATATTTAAACATATCCAATATTGCAGCAAATAAAAATGTTACATGATGGACAACACCTTCCTGCATACCAATATCCACCAGAGGGGAACAGGTGGCCTGTCATTAAGGTACTGGAATGGGACTCTGGAGATCTTCTGGGGTTCGGTTCTCACCTCTGCCACTAACTTCCTGTGTGACTTTGGACAAGTCACATCATCTCTTTGTGCCTCAATTCCCCAACTGTAAAAGGAGGAGAACAACAGTTCCTTTCTCCCACTGACTGTGTGTCTGGTTCATTTAGATGTTAAGCTCTTCAGGACACAGACTTTCTGTTCGTATGTGTCTGTGCAGTGCCGAGCGTAACAGGAGCCTTCCTTTGGTTGAGGCCAGCTGGGGCTACTACCATGGAAATAAATAATGACAACATGGATGCTGAGCTTTGTCTGTAAACAAACTGCTATAATAATAACTGTCATTCAGTTGCCCCCCATTTTTTAAATCAACTCACACATTTTTTTAGATTAATTAGCTTTATTTAGGAAATAAATAAACAGCATGAAAATATGGATGGCTGATGTAAAAACTCCACTTTCTAAAATTACACAGGTAATTACAAAGAGTAATTTTTTCCCCACATACTACTTCACAGTGGTCATATGGACTGATATTACAGGAAAAATACTTTTTCTGCCCCTAAAAAAACATTTTTAACATGCTTGAAAATATTAAGCCTAGAAAAGAGAGAGAGAGAGAGACAGAACACCCAACTCTTTCATAAGCAAGCTTATTCAGTTATTTGTCTGTAGTTTTTGGAAATCTGATATTTCATTACAACTAATTATTGAGAAGGGCACTGGCAAGAGAAAAACAAGGGATTTGAAAAATCCACCCCTGGGTCAGCAAAGACACTTGAGATTATGAAGAGTAAAAGGACTTTCCATCATTTCTGCTGCACGTCTAACTAGGGTTTGTATTTCAGCTTGCACAATAAAAGCAGACTAACAGTTTCAACTGCTTCTCACAAATCAGGCACAGCACTGGGGGATTTGGGAAAATAGTTAACCCTGTTCCTGGAAGCTGATCTAATTCAGGATTGGGGGCTATATTATGAACTCTGTGCCCTTCTGCTGCCCAAACTCACACGTTAGGGTGCTGACAGTATCTCTTTAAATATTTTGTTTTGCATCTGAATTATCTGATAACCATTTTCTGCAAGGAGTGAATTTTAAAATAAATTTCTATAAAAAGTAAATGGCTCAGATTTTCCTCACAATATTAACACAAGTTGTTTTTCATTACAACTCAGAGCTATTTTTTCTGCCACCCTTCTGTCACGTTCCTAAGCACTACCAAAAATTCAGCACTTACAGGCAGTATTTTAAAGTCCATATTTTAAAATAATCATGTCAGCCAGACTCAGTCCTTATAAATCCCATGTAAAACAGTGCTGCTGGTTTACTGTGAATGAAACAGGCTATTCCACAGTGGCTCCAGAATGTCTTTCATTGTAAACTTCAAGTCTTGAAGCCCTTTAATCTATTGAATATAGATTTCTCTGTGGAACTGATTCACTAGATTAACTGATAAATGCATGACAACTTCCAAGCATCCCAAGTTCAGAGATGCTACTTACCATGTGTAACGTGGTACAGAGAAGTGGAGGTTGCAAAGAGATTCCATAGGAATACTCACTGGAGATTTTTAAAGGCTATAGTCTGATGTGCTTTGGCAGTTTGCTTTCTATACTCAAAGACCATCCCTGACAGAAGTTTGTCTAACATGGTCTTAAATACCTCCAAGAATGGGAGTTCTACATCCTCCCCAGTAATCTATTCCAGTGCTTAACTATCCTTCATCCTCCTTCACTTCACTAGTACTGTAAATAATGCACTGTCTATTAAGGCTTATTATACTGCTCTTTAGGTCGCTTTAGTGAAAACTTGACTTGCAGAGTTCAGAGGCACTGTAGAAATCAGCAATCAAAAAGATCCATTAGTTTAACTATAGTTCAGTCTCCTGCCTGTGCCAAATTGTTCACTAGAAGATATTGGTAAATGCTAGTTTCCAATGTCCCAAGCAATGGGGCTTTGATAGGCTTCTCTTTCTGCTTTGCGGCACAATTTCCTCTCATTCTTTGAAGATTTCAGAATCAGTGGCAGATCTTTGGAATTACACTTCCGTATTCCAACATTTTCCTTCACAATCCCTGTCCATCGGATTTCCCATGAAAGAGGGTTAAATGACATCGGAAAGATTTTCCCAACACTTCTGACCTATACTGTAAAAGTTAATTCCCACAGCCCCACGGATGTCACAGGAGTGCACTGCAGTACCAAGCATAGACTCCTTTGCTGTGGCACCAGGAGGATCGCTTGCAGTATTTGGGCTTTCAAACAATTTGACAGGGACCTGAGTTACCACTGCAATCCTGCGAGTTACAGCATCAATCCAAAAATAATTCACTGCTCTGCAACCTATTGGAGAATTGCGGTCTCTCTCCTTCTCTTCCTCATCTTATATGGAATTGTCTTCTCTGTTTTCCCTGGCTAATTGCTACCATGTAGTCATTCTTCTTTCATCATTGATGTTTTGCTCCCTCACTCCATTCTTCTCAGTGTCCATTCTTCAGTTTGCTCTCAGCAGGGAGTAACTGTAGCTCTGAGGGGTCTGTGAACCCATGACAGGATTTAATCAGCGGTTAAAGTGTACTGGGTTCAAAATCCTCTCAGTGGTCCACTGAGGCTAAACTTAAACACATGAGTAACTTTACTCATATGAGAACTCCCATAGACTTCAAAAGGGTTATTCATGTGTAAAGTTACTCACATGCATAAGTATTGGCATAAGTCCCCAAGTGCTTAGATACTATAGTGATCGGTGCTACAGAAAACCCTAAGATAAACAGGCTGCAATGCTAGCATGGTTTTGCTTGAAAGTTCAGGAACTCATGCAACAAAAGCAAAAAGAATTGCACTGAATCCACCCAGAATGGCCCGTTAGAAGGGAAAGCCGGTGATGAGAAGGCTATGAGGTTAGGGGAGCAGGGACGGAGAAAGAATGGGGTAGAGACAAAGGGAGTGTTTGTAATTTTCTCTTTGGGATAAAGGGTTGTATTTCAACCCTACATACATATTATATAATAGCTGCCAGCCTTTACAATTTTTGTTATTCATTCCTTAGCTTTATTTAAAAAAATAAACGCCACAAACTTTGCTAGTGAACATTTTCACTGAAACATTTTAAAAATTACTGTGACCCAGAGGAAGGTCCCACCATCAGAGCACATTAAAAAATAAAGAAAAAAGATAAAATAAATAAATATTGTATAATAAAGTCACTTGCCCTGGAGTTTCAGAAAGTGATTGAGCACTTAAAAAACCCCACAGATGCAATTTATCTGCTGCTTGAACCAGCGGATGTGGGGTTCTTGATGCAAGTAGGAATGTATTGAGGGTCACGATGGGAACTCCCTCTTCTCACTTACTAGAGTCAAGCTCCTCCCTTTAGTAAGAGCAAAGGCTACTCACAGGATGCAACGTAATGATTCATATGACACAATAAAATCTGGCTGAACCCAACAATCACATGGCTAATGTGCAAGAATATTTATACAGTGTGTAAAATAAACACCAAAATCATATCATACAGTGTAAGGAATTCAAGCTATGAACATTCAGCCACAACCTACTGCTTTCAAAGTTACACACCCATTTATGCTAGCTGATGCGTGTGTCTCTGTGTGTGACTGATTGGAAAATCTGAATCCCAGTGCAATGACAGACAGAATACAAATCTTTGGAGAGGGTACAGCATACTCATTTCTCTACAAAGGGTTCAGAGTTAAGGCTCAGCCTTCACCCCTTTCTTTCCAGAAGTTGGGCAATCACAGGAGCACAAGAAAGGAGCAGGGACTATGCTCCACCAGGAATCTGGCCAGCCCCTTGGACAGGTGTGTATGTGTGTGGAGAGAAACGGGTAGGCATGGGGGAAGAAGAGGCTTGCTCCTTCTACCATCCCGACACGTGCACCTGTGCTGGGACTGACTAGAATCTGTCCCTCAGTTTGGAACTTAAGAGTATCAACTGGTTTTTTTTAAAACACTATTTTGATCATTTTCAACAACATACCACTTGCACTGGTGGCATGAGGCAATGTGCCTAAGACACTATGGAGAAAGTAAACACAATGAGTAGATCTGCAGCGGGTGTAGATGACTTCAGTGGAGCTGCAGGATCTGACTCACTGGATTTTGTGTGGGCATGAAAATACACACAAGGATTCAAACTGAAGGCTCTCCCTAGACAGACTTTGCATGGCTGTATTGGCAAGTACCCTCATTCCAGGGTTTATGAATTTGTTTCTATAATACACTTAAGGAAAAGTGTGTCTTCTCTGACATAGGCATATTTGGGTGACTGTAATTTGCACAAAGGGAGGAACATGGGACAGCCACTTGCAACATTCATGTCGCTCACTGGCCTTTGAAATGAAGCAGAAGTCAGATCTGGACGAAAAGCATCAATTACATGCTCTCTGTTGTTTTGGTCAAGCATCATAAACGTGACCTGAAAAATAATGGAGGGAAGACAGGAACAATAATCATTTCTTGCATTTCAAAACAATAATCAAAGTCACAAAAGCATTCGGACCCTGTGCATTTTGACAAGTGCAAATGTGCTGCAAAAAACATCTGGATGCTCTATCGAAAACTAAATGCAAACTAAAACGAATGTTTCCCAGCTGGCAAGGTCAGCTAATGAGAACAAGGGAGATTATAATGGTTCCCAGATCAAATGTTTAAAACTTTGCCACTTGTAAAATAAAACGAAGTAAAAAATTCTGTCTAGGTGGAGAATTACACGATGCAAAACCTTTCCCTCTCTCCTGACAATATGAACAATAACCCAGGAGTTTTGTTAAGACTGTTAAAGTAACTCTATTATTGTGGTTTGGATTTGAACTAGACACTCAACTTGCTGTCTAGGAGGGATGAACAAAGTAAACAGTCTAGAATTTCTCCTGCTCATTTTTACTTTTATTAACTTACTGTCATTTAGCTTGAAATATAAAAACACCTTTTAAAAGTGATATGAATTCTGAATGTTGATTCATTATTCTCTTTGGCTGGTTGGTTGGCACTATGGCTATTTATATGACAGGCTTACAGAACTATTGCTACATCAGAGTCAATGTTAAAACAGGGATCAGAACCTCATTAAACTTTTTCTTTCTTTCCTTTATTATTGTTGCTGATCATCAAGCTACCTGTGCAACTTGGGAAAATAAGACACAGAGTAGGTAAGGGACGTGCCCAAGCTCACCCAAGGGAGCTTATGGCACAGATGGAAACAGAACGCAGATCTCCTGACTCCAACTCCTGTGCTTTAGCCACTTCCTGTACTATCTAGGTATATGGAGATATAGAAATGATAATGATAGGCTTTGGCTTAAGCACAGACAAAGCTTTAGATATAACAAACCCAGAGTTTCAAGATATATTTGAGCTTCTGGGTTCTTGCAAATGTTACAGAGCAGAAGCACGAAATCTCAATAGGAGCAAATCTCTTTGGGTACTATCCCAGCCTGTTTAAAGCTGAATTCTGCCCCTGGATTAGAGCATGGCTTGTAGTGATAGGAGAGGGGAATGAAGCAATGCTTCAGTTCCATTGAACTCAGTGGAAAGACTTTGCCTGACATCTGTGGGAGCTGGATTGAGCTTCTAATGTGGGATCAGGTGTGAACTACACAGGTGTGATCTACACAGCAGAAAAAAAGCTGTGATACTCCACAGCAGAAAAACCAGTAAAGGGGAATTAAGCATCTGAGCATTATGAACAAGAGAAGTATGTTCTTTTTACCTTGTGTTTGAAAGGCCACGGAAGCAGAGCATCATACTCCCCTTTCATGACAACAAAGAAGAGAGAAACATGTGTTCCTTTCCCTGTTCCATCGCCATTCAGATAAATCCTCAGACAGACTTTGTAGCCATATTTCGCAGTGTAGAAAGCTGAAAATTAGAACTTGTGGTTAGTCAGGCCAGAGCCTACCAACAGTCTCTGAAAAAATCTGTATTCCTAGGCTCTCACATATGCAAAAGGGTTAAAATGCAACAGGTGCTCTGAGACCAGGGTGATGAGCATGGCAGATTAAATAGAATACCCTGTGGATTTCCAGCTGCAAGCACTGAAGGTCCAGTGGGGGAAGCCCTTTTAATGACTCATAGGTTGGTGAAGCTGATCTGTAATTACTCACAAGAGCATGTTTTATCTAATCACTTCATTTCCCCTGGAGAATGATTGCAGTAGCCACTCAAGGCATTCTCAGAGTGACATCAAATGACTTTATTTGGGATGAAACAATGCAGATCCAGCAGATGTCACTGTAACTAGCAGCAGTTAGAGGGCAAATAAACTGAAATGAAAGCCATGTACAACAAACAGTGCAGCAACACAAAAACTTGTTGGCAATATCAGGCTTTACAGCGTATGTTTCACAACCACTTCTTAGATACTTTATTTGAGGACATCAGATCCAGCACTGTCCATATTATTTTTACCCTTTTATTTTCTGAACTAAATACTTCTAGGCCAAGTTTTTCAGCTGGGCTAGAGTGTGGCTTCCCTTTTTACAGGTCCAAATGGGGCTCACAAAATTCCATCGACATTTCTTTTGCCAGCCCAAATATCAGCATTTGTATCACTAAGTAACTGACTTGTGGCTGTAATTCAAACTGTTTCCAGCCCCAATGCTATTATTTGTGCCCGCGGTGTAAAAACAATTTTTTGCAGTGGGATTTAAAAAACAAATAAATCCCATTTCTACATATGCATTGCTATGGCTAACAGCATGCAGAAGCAGTTGTAGGTCAGCATACAGGCGTTTTAGAATTCAGCTCCGGTCAGACCAGTGACACTAGGCTGAAGTAGCCTCTAAAGAATGGCTGGACATCCGCACAGCCATCCATGCTGCACATATCCCAGCATCAAACATGGCTGCTTGGGTTAAGCACTTGGCACTGTATTTTGGCCTTTGAGCACCCTTCCCTTACAATCCTGAGACAGAGAGGGTCAAACTATAACTACAGAGCAGAAGTTGCCTTGTATTATAACAGACAGAACCAGTGTGTCCTTTTATAAATAGTATCTTAGATCTGGGCACTATTTTAAAGAATCACTGGTCAAAAGAGCAGATAGGAGCATCACTCTTGAGACACTGCTGGGTTTTCAAGAGCTGGATTTTACTAGTGTGTGTATACTTGATGTTTTTTACCTGGGGAAAACAAACTGACTACTCTTCCAGTCACAGAGTCATGGTACTTTCTGTTGACATCTGTAATTTTCCATAAAAAGACTCCATCGTAGGACGCTTGTTCGAAAGACTGGAGACGCTTATGGAGTTTGCTCAGGCCTGCATCTTTCTGTGTCAGACATCGGTGCAGCTCTGTAATCTGAAAAAAACAATTCCTGTTCAAACCCACTCTGTTGTCTCTACAGGACCTTCTGCTACAGAGGCAGTTCAATAATGCAAGGACTCTCATCTGTGCCCTCACACTATGGAGAGTTGTGTGTGTGTGCGCGCTTTTAAACACACCTTGATAAGTAATTTTTAAAATGCACAATGTTGGTTTAAGAGGATCGTACTGTATCTGTTATGACCTGAATCCAAGAAATGTTGAGCACCCATAATTTTCCATACCTTTTAGCGGCCTAAACATGGGTTTAGAGGTCTACTTTAGAAACCAAGGTTTGAAAACTTTACCAAAGCTATAGCTGGAGTTTTGGAGATGGGATTAGAACTAAAGAGTTCCTGGCTCCCACTCCTGTGTTTGGACCATGCCTACCCATTCTCCATGATTTCTGTGCATATGTACTAACTACACAAACTGTACACAGACACGTGGTCATAATAAATGTTTACCTTCAATTCCAGGCTTTGTATTACATCTTGATCAATTCCACTCTTCGTCCGAAAGGCTGCGATCTCTAGGTTAGAGGTCTCCACCTCCTTGTTGAGCACCGCCACAATATTCTCAAACACGTGCAACTTGTCTTCCAGTTCAGAAATCACTTTCTCCCTTACAAGCCGTTGCAGAATTGACTCCTCCTCACAAACAGATGAGCTAGGAAAACAGTCCACTTCCAGATCTCCACTGACTTCCAGGGCTCCTTGGAGCTGGAGATCGGAGACTTTTCTTTCCAAACCCTTCACTTTAGACTCTGCTTTGGCTAAGTGTGGGATGATGCCATTTGCAGCTCCACCAGCAGGGCACAAACTGGCCTTGAGTTGCTTTATATGCTGCAGCAGCATCATTAAGTGGGTCCCCACCGCAGTCTTTTCATGCTCTTTTGTCTTCTCTTTGCTGCCCTATTGGGAGGAGAAGACGCTGTCATTGAACTAAAGTAACTGACTTAGGGCCAAATCCTCATTTAGCCTTTATTCAGGCAAAACTCCCATCAACTTCATGGGAGTTTGGGTGACCAGATGTCCCGATTTTATAGGGACAGTCCCGATTTTTGGGTCTTTTTCTTATATAGGCTCTTATTATCCCCCCCACCCCGTCCCCATTTTTCACACTTGCTGTCTGGTCACCCTAATGGGAGATAAACCTAAGTAAGGCCTTCAGGATATGGGCCTGACTCCATAGCACCAGGCTGCCTAGCTCCTGGGCGGTTGTGTGTGTATGACATGTACATATGCTACATTAACAAGAAAACAGTTGTTCAAAATCCCTCCACTTAACAAGGTGCCATGCAAATAAACAGCTAGATTCTCAAGTCGATCAATATTTAACACACGCACTGCACACAAAATATATGAGACGTCTCTATTTACAAGAGACGTCTTGCTTTTAGTAAGAGCACACTAAAATCCAAAGCAGATTTTAGAAACCAGTTAATGCTGTGGGGGATACAGTTACCTTGCAGAGACTGTTTGATACATGACCGAGTATCAAACCTGATATGGCTGTAGAATTATAATTACAGAACCGTCCCATTTAATCTGAGCGGAAGATACGCTGCAGGGGAAAAAGTGTCCCCAGCTGAATTTCACTCCTATGAATTGTGACAGTCAAAAGCCAGTTCCACACCCTTCCCTTCTTTTTTGCCAGGAGAGGTTAAGTTTTATCCCTTTACCAAAAAAAACCAAAACAAAACAAAACCAACCAAATGAAGCCATCCTTGGTTGAGTGCCTCGGCTGGTTCATGCCAGCAGCTGGAGTGTACAGACTGTACATTACTGGAGACCTTCCAGATTAGGAGCAGGCAGCATTTTACTCACCCTAAACGAACAGCCGATCTCAGAAAACCGACAGCCGTTTTTGCTGTTCAATGGCGTTGAATGGTTCTGTTAAAAACAGCCACAAAATAGTAAGTACCCATTTCAAGGGTTTAATTATTTACTACAATCCACTAGGCCAGATCCTCAGTTGGTGTAAATCAGGGTAGTTCCACTGAACCTCACTGAGGGTCTGGCCCCACCCTGTATAGCAACACCAAAGGCAATTCATTTAGAGACTGCCGGACAAATCACCAAGTCCTGAACTGATGACCAAGTGATTTTGTCATGCACTGCCATGTGTGAGGCCTGGGGTCCATCTCTAGTCACCAGTGTCCTGAAATTTGAACAGGTGGGATTGCGACCACAGCCAAGGTCATATCTAGCCCAGGCTGACAGTAATTCTATTCTGTTGGGGATGCCTGTAACAATGGCCTGCCCTGCAAGCTTCTTAAGCAATGATGATTTTATATATCACTATGAAGGGCCACTTTCTACAGCACTCAAACCTGGGAAATCCACTAACACATGGGGCAAGAGGGATGATGGTGGATTGCCCCCAAGACAGACTTGCGCGCAATCAAGTGCCTATTCAAGCCCTACGTGCTGTACACACACTAAAAACAAAACAAGGATAAATGTCCTTTATACAAATACAAAGACTCCCACCCAAAAGTCTCAGTATAACACAGACCCTAAAATAATACCATATAATAAAACCACGATCATCAGCAGATGACAACTCCTGTAACACACACACACACACCATATTAAAGAAACCCAGGAATAAGACCTCACGCCCAGTAACTCAAAATCCTTCACTTCGCTGTTCCCAGAGAAGTACGGAGGAGGAGTGTGCCTTGCAACACACTCAAGGATGACCCATTCTCTATCACACCAAGGGGACTGAGATTAGAATCCAGCCCTCTCTCTCTGCACGCAAAGGTCCATGTCTTTTTAAGAAGTTATTTAGTGTCGTCTGTGTTGGAACAGCCCTTGTACTGCTCACCAGGTTTCCCCTGAGTGTTTGAAAAGGAAGTAAACAAACAAACAAAACTTCCAAGATTTTAGGAGAAATCCTAAATAAGGGGGTGGCGGGGAGGAATCAGTACAACTGATCTTAGGATGTGGAAAGCTCCCGGCTACTGTTGCCACATGGAGATGCCATGAAGTTGCCTGAGTCAGCCAGATGAAGAGCTGGCACTTCAAGGAACAGAACAAAAACAATACATTGCCCTTTCACATTTTACCTACCTTTTCCTTTGATGGTCCTTCTGTGTGCATCCGTTTTTGTTCCTTCAATGAGTTACCTTCACACGTATGCTTCTGTCATTAAAGTAAGAGGACAAAGTGTTGGGTACAATGCTAAAATCATGATGCCTCCTTACCTAGGTCTCTATGAAATACAATCTCTTTCTATACTATGTAATATTATCCCCATTTTACAGAAAAGTGAGCTCTGGTGAAGTTACTTGCTGAGACGCCTCCGATCAACTGAATCAGGTCTGAGCTAGCAAATAAGAGTTGCACATTCAAACCCTGTTTCTGGAACAGATTTACTAGGAGGCCTCAGGCAAGTCACTTAACCCTGCACAGCCAAATTCAGCAGCGGTTTGTCAGCAGTAACTTAGATCCCCTTGCACTCATGTAGTCTTTCCTAGACCCACCAATGCCCACACATATGAAGCATAAGGGAGTCTCAGGAAGTGTGATTTACAAGCCAAAGAGCTGGGGGGAAAAGCATAAATTAAAATAGTATTGACCTCTATTCACTTTCACATGGTTTGAGTGGGTTAAGTAGGTCTTAAGGAAACTAAACCGTTCTCCAAAGATCAGGGAAGTCCATTGACCTTAAGAATAGGCTTTCACTGCAGAATTAACCTGGGCTCTTATTTGGGTGTTACGTCTAAGCCACCCTCCCATCCACACACAAAAAACTCTGGCTCGAGTTTAGTGGTACATTCAGCCCGAGCTAGCTGGCCCACCCTAGGGTAGGCTGAAGGCCGGGTGAGGCTCTCATTTAGACTGGTAACCTGTCCACCCACTTTGCAGAGAGGATGCAGGCTGAACCACTTAAGTGCTGATAGTCCCCCAGTGCTTGCCCACAGTTCTCCTGGGGTGCCCAGATGGACAGAAAAGTTCTTCCACCATTCACTGGAAAAGAATTAAAGAGCACCTCATCTTACTGCAACACCAAGAACCATGGGATATGCCCCCCTCCCCAATATAGTTGTAATGTATTTCTCTTTTTCCTTGTTATAGTTTAATGCCCTCAACCCATCAATAAAGCTCACTGGTTGTTTGCTACGGGGGGGGTCTTTTCTGAACAAAACTTCTTTCTAACAGACAACCAGAAGGGAGGAGAATAGCATTAATTCCATATTATGGGAGAAAGATTTGCAAAACCTTTCTGAGTCTCTCTGTAGAGTTCTCAAGCTTTTCTTTACAGGGAATAATATTCAGAAACTTGGGACTAAAGAACTAATATTAGTTGCTGCTGTCCACTGTACGATAAACTGCAGACCTAGAGATTTCCCAAGCTAAACTGCTAAGCCAATTACGCTTCTTCCTAGCATAGTAGGTAGTTTCAGTCAGGGAGCTCCAGATGTGATACCTGTTAAGTGAAAGGACAGAGTGTGATGGTTCACATGTGGGGCCCAGCACTTTCAGAAATGACTTACAGATGCTTCACACAGGCTTCCTGGAAAACTCAGTGTACGCAATGTATGAGTCTCACCCAGTTCAAACTCTAATCATTGCATTTAAATGCAGTGACATGCACGTGAACTATGGACCAGAAAGCAAATATACATATGAACTCTCCATGCATTGGCTGCATATAGCTTGGGGTTACGTGCAGGGCTGTCTCAGATCTCATTCATTAACACACTGAAGGCAGGAGGCCAAATTTCCTGACATGATGTGCTAATGCAGAATGGGGGAAATAATCCCCTGCTGCTGGTTCATACCATGACTGTAGTTTGTGTATTTTAACATAGTGACTCTCAAGCTTTCAATTCAAACTATTCAGAGGTTTCATCTTTAATCTTTATAAATGCCTTTGCTTGCCAGTACGTTTCCTTTAGCAGTCTGGAAAGTTCGTATAGTATTGCAGTTCCAGAAACCCACAAAGTATCTTCTCTGCAAAGTGTCCTAAGATCTCCATTTCAGCTCCGCAAAAACACATCCAGAGGTCTTTCCTCTCCCCTCGGCACTTTCTGAACACTCTATATCTCAGACATTATTTATAATGTGCCTTTGTTTATTCTTTACCCTAAGCTGTTTGTTCATGCAACTTTGTCCTTTTCGTCTTTCTTTTTTGATAGGGTGGAACCCAAAATCAAATGAACATAAGATTGACATATAAAAGCTGCCATTAACACAAGTCTGAAAAATGCTTAATCAGGATGCTAAGAATTATACAGAGGAGAAAGTCGTGTATCTGATAGACTGCCCAGACTGTTCTATTTGCTCCTAGAGTATTCTGGGTAAATGCAGTTTGAGCAAATAAACAGAGCTAGCATACCACATAGCCTCAAATTTAGCTAATCAGATCATATAATCCATGAAATTACAGTTTTATAAGTACTAAACAACAGGTTTTAAAAAGCAAATGGGCCTGGTTCACGACATGGTCCAGCAAACATGATTTCCCATAGGACTAGTCTGTAGCCAGATCACAAATACTGTCTCCATCATTCCAGTAACAGACAGAGGTGATGGAAATAGGAAGGGATTCGCTACTGTAGATCAGATCATGGATCTATTCTATCCAGTCTTCTCACCTCATATTCAGGACAATGCCTGATGTTTCAAAGGACAGATCAAAAACACCCATAATGCATTAGGACAATTACACACTGTTGTGAGCAGGGTTGGCAGAACACAACTCTCCCCTCCACACAAGCAGGGGCTCTGAAGCAGCGGAGAAGTAGAGCATCCCTTTCTCCCCCCCCCCCTTTTAATCTTTTAAAGCAGGATTCATGGAGTGTTGCGATGGTGACTGCTCTGGAGACTGGGGCACGCTAGTCACAGAACAAGCAACGCACAGGTGGTGGCTGAACAAGTGTCCACACCCTGACCTGCCTATGTACCAGCTCCCTGGCCCTGGTGGGACCATCTCTCTCAAGCTGAGACGGCGTTCCAGTCTCCATGGCTCATTCATTTTTGAGTTCTTTGCTGAAACTGACACAGAGGTTGTCATTCGGGAAGGCATTTTTTGCGCTAGGGTTTAAGGGCATTAAACTCACTTCATATAAGCCACCAAGGAGTCAGCAAATGGTAGAAATGTTTGGTTGCTACTGACCTCCATTAAACTAGGCAGAGGAGCTCCTATTTTATATTCCCTGTTGTCAATTAGGGTAAAAAATGGATTCCAGCTGCACTGAAATTGTTTTCAGTGGAAAATACTCCGGGTTATAAAAATAAAAGAGATGCAAACAGCTTCTTCTCATAGATTACATATTTGCAAAACGGAATACGGGAACTACTGATACACAGAAGGCAACATTTCAAGGCCAATCTCCCTATCAGGTTGCCAAGATATCCTAACAAAAAACCGTATTAGATAACAGATTAAACAGGACGAGGGAAATGAAAACAATTCTTCACCACGGGAAAAAGAAACCAAGTAACCTCTGAAAGCAAACCAACGTATCACACACATCTGAAGAGAGGAGCAAGGTGAATCAAAACCGTGCTCAGACCTCTCTCTCCAGGTAACAGAATATCAGTTTGCCCACTGCATTTTCAGAAGGGTTAAAGTGGTGAGATGTTTCTACTTTCAGTTATTTGCTCTTTTTGAAAGACACACTGAAATAATAGTGGTAAAAAGTGCCGGTTTGACAGCCCAACAAGCTGAGCTCAGCTATTCCCCTCCCCCCGCCACGGAACTGGGAAAAAATGAGCAGCAGCTGTGCAAGCTTCCTACACACTCGTTCCCAGCAAGTGGGCCTCATTCCTGCCACGGAGAGACCACTTCCACAGACGTGAGAGGGGAGCGGAGTCTCCGTAACCTGTTCAGTTCTTGGCAAGACTGCAAAGGTGAGCAATTGGTGACCAATGTGACATGGAAACTTGCCCATCATTATTTTCCCCCTCACTATCCTGTTGGAGCATTTCACATTACAGCTCTCCCACCATCTCTGTCAAAATGGTCGTCCTTCCAGGATGTAATTCCTAGCTTGACAATGATTCTCCTTAAACTACCTGGAGGGTCAACACTTTTCAGTCCTCCATCCCAACCTGGAAGCTGAGTGCTGCCTCTGCAGCCATAGGCTAAGAGATCACCGAGTCTAAAGCTGGAGAACTGAACTGTGTTTTGAGAACTTTCCCATCTCAAATCAAAGCAGTTACTGCAGCTTTAGCGATGATACAGGTGTGACATTTCTTATAGATGCTGCTACTGCTGTTGACTTAGGAGTTTTATCATGAACTTTTACAATTAAAAAGACAATAATAAGATGTGTATCAGCTAAGCTATCTCAGATAATTCATCTGTATATATCAGCAAATATTTTCCTATCCCTTTACCTCCACCCAACTACACTGTTTCCTCCTTCAGCAACACAGTGTACTATATATCAACTAGCATATTGTCGTTAGGCCACTCCCATCAGCACACACACAAAGGATGGAATCAAAGGAACTGGGATCATTTTTTAGAATTAACAAGAATGCAAGAAGTCATTACAAAACCCAACTCATCAGTTACGGGTCTGATCTAAGGTTGCCCTATTAGAAGACATTCTAAGCAGGAAGTGAGAAATGCATTTCAATTAGCATAATAGCAACCTGCATGGAGTGGCAAAGTAATCAAAGAAAACAAGTGATCAGTTACCATTGGGGAAGGAAAATGTTTGTTTTGTTTTTTAACCTGGACTGACTTCAGATAGAAACATCTGGTGGGGAGCGTTGAGCTTTAGTCTTCATTTTATATGTACTGTAAGGTCCTCAATTACAACAGTGATAAGCATAATGTAAACAAAATTAAATATGCCTGAACAGTCCTAAATGCTACAGTTAAGAGAGAGGTTTCAGAATGAATTTACAATGTATTCATCGCATTGGGCTCTGCCTGGGATCCACTGATATGGTTGATTTGAAAAGTTAGTAGATTCCAAGGCCAGAGGGGACCATTGTGATCATCGAGTGTGACCTCCTGTATAAGGCGGGCCATAGAACTTTCCCAAAATGAAGTTAAAGCTGATGGCATCTAGTATAAATATTGTCTGAATAAAATCTGCTGTACAAACTTGCCAATTTATTGGCCAATTTTGTATTAAGTTAAAAAAAATCTATATTCTAGATCTTTCTGTGGTTTCTCTGGCTGCACATCTTGTCATCTTCACACTGAGGTGTGGTGGCTGAAAGGGGAGCTAGAAGAAGTGCTGCCCTCCCCCCAATGAAATGTGCGCACACATATACTCTCTCTTCTCATAGCACCACATAAGGATGGTCAACTACACCCCATTGTTTTTCCAGCAAATACATCATGGAACATTACACTGCAGTTGAAAAGTTAGCAAGGTCAGAAAAATGAAACATTCTCCAGCTACATAACTTTAACGAAACAAGGAGGAAATATTTAATCAGACAGCTGTGAAAACTGTGGAGTATTCAAGATACGATCATAAAACCCTTGTTTTGTTTTAAGGCAAATAAATCTTCTTACTTGGTACTCATTACTGGATAACCTCCGTTTACATTTCTGGCACGTGGTCATGTTATTAACACATCCATTCTCCAAATGATCTGCAAGTTTCTTTCTCATCACCATTTGTCCACAACCGGTATGGCAAGGGATTAAAGCGTATTCACATAGGCTCTGATGGTCCTGAAATTGAAAGTTATAAACCATGATGTAACCCTGCACAGATACACGTGTGTCTACAAATGCCCTCCATTCTGCCTGCATGAATCTTTTTTTGCACCACGTGGCCTCTGTGAATGGGCAAATTCCCCACCCCATTGTCTGACACAGAGAACTGGGAGTGTGATTCCCAGCTTAAGTACGAGCACTTATCGAGCTCGTGCACTGAAAATAGAGGTGTAGCCACGGCAGGGCCGCCCAGAGGGGGGGCAAGTGGGGCAATTTTCCCCAGGCCCCCACGAGAGTTTTTCGGGGCCCCTGGAGCGGGGTCCTTCACTCGCTCCGGGGGCCCCGGAAAACTCTCGCGGGGCCCGGGCCCCTGGAGCTTCTTCCGCTCCGGGTCTTCGGCGGCAGTGAGTCCTTCCGTTCCAGGACCCACCACCGAAGTGCCCTGAAGACCTGCGGCGGGGGGTCCTTCCGCCCCGGGATCCGCCGCCGAAGTGCTGGGTCTTCGGCGGCAATTCGGCGGTGGGAGTCCCCTGCCATCGAAAACCCCAGGCCCCCTGAATCCTCTGGGCAGCACTGAACCGCGGTATCACGGGTGGCAGTGGCACAGGCTAGTCACCCCCAGTACAAACCCCACCCTGACCCCAGGGGTACATACTCAGGGCAGCTAGTCCATGCCACCACTCCCCATTGCCTGTGCTACTGTGGCTACACTAGTACTGTTAAGGTGCTGCCTCGATGCCAACTCAGCTAGCAGGAGTGTGTCCAGCTCCAAGTGTTGACAGAGTCACAGCCAGGTGAATGTCCAAAACTCACCTCGATCCTGGGGCTTTGCTTTATTTTTTATTTAAAACAACACATACAAAGTTTAGTATGAGCTCTCTCCTGAGCTGGCTCTTTTAATGGTCTTCCTTTGTAAGACCTGCTGTCTCAGCACCAGCCTTTCTCTTTGCCTCAGAGACTCCCTGACTTTCATCTTCTCTAGTCAGAGAGCACATGAGCAATAATGAGACCAAACTGTTCTGGCTGGCAAGATGAGCCAGCTGACTAGCCCTACCCCTCTATGCAGGGTACATGGAAGGCCATCCGGTCACAGCCTCCAGGACACAACTGGGTCATGGTTCGTCACAGCATTCAAAAGAATTCTTAAATCGAGTTTATTTATCACTCTTTGCACTTCTCAGCTCACACAATGAAAATCAATGAACTCTATTTAATTGTTGTCTATAGGGGAATATTTAACTGTTTAAAAAATATAATGGAAACACTTCTACTGGCCTGAAGTTCTGTAAAATCTTATTTTACAAAAATCTAAATTTTGAGGCCAAATGTTATCAACAGCATCCCTTTAACACTACCCTGATTATACCATCGCAATGCTTGTCCTCAGTGCATGGAGGGAAAGGGGGCAGAGTAGAAGTTTTAAGTCTACAATGTAGATAGTTTGAACTACTTTCAGTAACTATAATGGAGAGTAACAATAATTTATAAGGGGCCTTGTGCCCAAGGACTCTATAAAATCCTGTAATGCTGCTCGGCTTTAAAATAATCAGTGGTTTTGAATTTACAATCAACCTGGCTTAATTGTCTACATCAAAAACCTTTTAGAGCCAGATCCTCCACTGATGTAAATCAGAGTAGCTGTATTGATGTCAAAGGAACTATGCTGATTTCCACCAACTGAGAATCTGACCCTAAATGTTCCATACTTATACAAAACGTTTATTGTCTAGACATTAAGGCCCGGTCCGATAAGGTACCAGTGACTCCAGAGGAAGTTAGCACATTCAACACATCCCTGGATGTGCTGAGCACCTCACGGAAATGGGCCTGACACGTTATTTTTCTGATACTTCAGCCAGTGTTGAAGCAGGAGTAAAACTAGTTTATTACGGTTTCTTTCACGGAGGCTCTCCCACTGACCGTGTCACAAATGATTTATTTATTTTTTTAAAGCAAGATGACTGTTCCAGCAGTGAACTCAGACATGCCAATTTTAATCACACGCCTTGTTTTCAAATCCATTTGTCTGTGTATTCATGCCGAGAGAGGTCCTGGCACCTTTTGGACTCTCAGAACTCTGGCACTGAGCAGAACAGGGGAGAGTTTTCTTTAAAGGAGAACAGACAAACGGAAAATATGCGCAAAATGAGCAAAGAAAGGAAAAATATGACAGCTGCAGCTCTGCAGTTCCTCATATACAGAGACCGACTGCATTCTGCTTCTAAACGGAGTGCAAAGAGGTCCTTAACTACAGCTCCATTTGACTATGAAGGCCTCTTTTGTCCTCAAGATTATACAGAGAGGGTCAAGCCCCTTCAGTGCTATTTACATATAGGCTTGAATTTTCTTTTTTGATTGTTGTACACGTAGCAGATTCTGAAACACTGTCTGTCTATTTCACCTTTATCATTTCACATCAATTTTCAAAGAATGACTGTAACGTACTAAATAAACAGAAGTCAGACAGCTATGTTTTTCTTTCTAAGTCTGTTTTCTGTTTCCCTTGTTGTGTCAATATCTCCATGAGCGCTGCCTCCCAAACATTACCCTGGGAGATTTGTTTTTCTTACAAAAACATAGGAAGTACATTGCTCCTAATAATAGTTTGGAGATCAGGGTATTATGGGCTTCATTGATGGTTACTTACAAGGTCCTTGCCCATAATGTTATACTCAAACCTACTGGAAAAATTACAGCTAACACATGCATTTTTAGAGAGACAAGGTGTGTGAAGTCACATCTTCTGTTGGAGCAACTTCTGTTGGTGTAAGAGATAGAAGCTTTTGAGCCACATAAAACTCTTCTTCAGGTCTGCGAAACTTACTCAGAGTGTGGCCACCAAATACAAGGTGGAACTGATTGTTTAGCATAAGCAGTTAACACATATTTCAAGGGACCATTCCAGGTGAAGGTATTACCTCACCCACTTTGTCTCTCTAATATCCTGGGACTGACACTGCTACAAAAACATCCATACATGCATTTTTATAATGTACGCTACACCATCATTCAAAACATGTTGGGTCTGATCTAAACCCCATTGACATCAATGGGAAATTTTCACTGACTTTCATTCAGCACCGGATCAAATCCTCAGCTGGTATAAATTACTATAACTCTTTTGAGCTTCAAGGGAGCTTCATTGATTTACACCAGCTAAGGATCTGGATTCATTCTCTTTGTGACCCCAATACAGGAAAGCACTTACGCACATGCTTAACTTTAGGCGTGTGCTTAAGATGCATACATTTATGCATGTGCTTAAGTGCTCTGATGAATAAGGATGGACTGCGGAATCAGGTCCTAAATCCCCATGGTCTTCTAACATCACAGGAACATGCCTCCCTGACACAACGTTCATTCTCACTGGCAAAACCCCACTGCACACTTATGAGACACAATATGGAAGATTAAACTGTCATCTTTAAACTTACTTCAAAATTTTTCATGATACCAGACCAACTGCATCCAGGGATCCCACAGTGCACTTTGAATTCAGAAATCTCTTTATTAATGGCAGCATCACTGAAAGCCTGGAAATTAACAACAAGATGAGCAGTCAAACACTGGTCAATAAAATGATCCAAACAGCAGCTATGAGATGGGAACAGGCTGGGACTTTATAGCTTCATAAACCTTGATTTTTTTTTCTTTTATGTTTAATCTTCTGCAAAAGTATTATTTAGTTTAATGAGTATATAGGAAAAGACCAAAGGATCGTGAAATCCTATTATTTGTTTCGTATAGCTCAAAAACTAAATGCTTCGAGGTGATTTTAATTTATTAAAAATAAAAATATGCCCTTCCCAGTGAAAACTTTCAGTATAAAGTTTTTTCCTACTCAGAAACCTGAAAACAGGTGTATGCAAAGAATGTGCTGATGGAACCTTAACTATAGAGGGCACTACCTCATGCCACTCTAATGCAGGCATTTAATTATTGGGGTCATTAGCACCTCTTTTACCTGCTGCAGAGAGAATTTAAGACTCAACCTGAATGAGGAGCAGGAGGGGGTACACCCTCTCAAACGCACGCTGTTTCCATTTAGTTTGCCTAGTGTCCTAGAGAAATCCAAACCAGACACACACATTTTTTCCAGCTCTATGCAGTTTTTTTCTTGCATTAACTGTGAAGAAATCATGCAATAAATAAATAAAAAATGAATCACTGCAGCCTTTTAATATCACATCTTGCAAAAGCCCAATAGCACAGTAGAACAGAGACAAGTATTAAGAACACAACATGGAAGACTGCAGATTCCCCACAGAATAAAATATGGAAAATCCAGGGGAGGGAGTGCACATATGAAATAGCTCATCACTATGCTGAGAATAATAAGAGGCCTTCCCTGCTTTCTAGAGAAAAATTACTCCCGTCAGCCTACAGCATCACTAAGAGACAGAGAAGGAAAAGTGCCACCAGTTCATCTATTTCTTCCTTCTTGATCACTATATTCAAACTGTGCTCTATTGTATCCAGGTTTAATTAACCCAAGAACAGGGCTTCCACCTCTTCCCTTTGGAAAGATCCTTAGAAAACAATACAGCACTTATAACAAAGCTCTAACCTGTGCATTATCCATGAGCCCAGGGAACAAAATTATTTGCTCATTTGGTAAAACCAATTAAAAGAAAAAAGTCACCAGTTCAGCAATGAACTAAAGAGATCTGGACTGTAAGACTGAAATGTCAAGAAACTGTGGAAAAGGGAAAATACTGAGGGGCTCACCCCTCACACTGTAGCAATTAGTTTTCATGCTGTAATTGTACTGTCCAACCTGTGTTATAACCAGTTTTAAAAAACATGATCCTTACACAATATCTTTTTAGACTGGTTATAAGACAGGTATCATTACAAAAGAGGGAATATGTTGGATAATGAAGTCAGCACCAGACTAGCAAGAGTGAAAGAGATATTCTGGAAGAGTAAACATCTGATGAGAAAGAACATAAATCTGAAGACTACATTCCAACTCTTAAGAACTCACATTTGGTCTGCGTGGTGGTCTGTGTTAAATTATGGCTGTGAAACATGGACATTCAAACAATTGATGATAAAGAAATTACAATCCTTTGAATTATGGTGTTATAGAAAAATTCTGAAAATATAATGGATAGAGCAGGTAACCAATGAAAAAGTATTGGAGATTATTTGAACTCAGCAAATACCAGTTAGAGATTTTATGAAAAGAAAGATTCGATTTGCAGGGCACATTTTAAGAGGTTCAGTGGGCAATGCATGTTTACAGGCACTGGAAGAGAAAGCTGACAGCAGAAGAACATGAGGCAGAAAAAGATGACCTGGGATGGATAAGGTGGTATCGTGGGTGGATCAAAAGGTCTATTCATCTACAATGAGATTAGCAGAGGATCCTACAAAATGGGCTACTATGGCTGCAAACCTCCAGTAATGGAGATGTCATGTAAGAAGAAAATAAGATGGTTTAGTTCAGCCTACACAGGTCAAACCAATGTTAAAGAACTATAGTCAATTTCATTGAATAGAAGCGATTACTGTTGTGAGACTCGTTTACATATAGATCTTCGTAATGATTAATATACCAGCAATGCATTGTCAGAAGTTGAAAACATCCTTAAAATATTAGTAAACTGTAAAACTATCGAGTCCTTTCATTTTAGAAAAAAATCCATTTATATTATTTTACATATAAAATATGTTTAGACTGCAGTCGTAGTCAGTTCCCTTTTCTCTTTGCAGACTCTTCACCTTAGCCAGCAAGCTTCCCTAAAAGCAAATACTGACAGTGTTAATCTCTGAGCTGCAGGTAGAGTGTATGAAGGTTGGACCCATTATCAGCTCTCATGGTCTTTTTGTTGTGGCGGGGAAGGGGAATTATTTATAAGCTTGAAACAAAAATCTGAAATGGTTCCTATTCCGACATCCCTTTTCACTAATGCAGTTGATTTATGACACTTTGATGATGACGTAACTGGCAAAGTAGGACCCAATCCTGCAACCACTGCTCATGCATGTACCCCATTCAATTACAGTAAATGAGACTATTCACTTGAGTAAGGCTGCAGAATCGGGTCCCAAGCTTGTTAATATTGCTCCATGGCACATCATCTAGAGAACTACTTTCTGCCTCTGCTTCCACTTATAACGTCTGCAAAGGAGTGGGGAGATATTTTCTTGCTTCCTCTGAAGTTTCAGTTCCTTGGGAAAAATTACATCAAGTCTAGTACCCCTGGGTCTAGCATTTTACAGATGGGTATTGTGGAACATCAGGAATTTTTGTGACTTAGCCAAGGTCAGTCAGTCAATAGTAGACCTGGAAACAGAACTCAGGAATTGTAACTCCTAGTTACTTGCTCTAGAACGTTTACACTAAGGCTACATCTACACTACAGGGGGGAGTCGATTTAAGATACGCAAATTCAGCTACGTGAATAGCGTAGCTGAATTCGACGTATCGCAGCCGACTTACCCCGCTGTGAGGAGGGTGGCAAAATCGACCTCTGCGGCTTCCCGTCGACGGCGCTTACTCCCACCTCTGCTGGTGGAGTAAGAGCGTCGATTCGGGGATCGATTGTCGCATCCCGACGGGATGGGATAAATCGATCCCCGAGAGGTCGATTTCTACCCGCCGATTCAGGCGGGTAGTGTAGACCCAGCCTAAGAATCCTATTTCAGGGCATAAGATGATGCTTCAGGGCATAAGATGATCACTAGTTGGGGTTGGAAAGAATTCTCCCTTTTGGAAAAGAGCAGCACAATTAGGCTTATGATGGGTGTTTTACACTTTGTCTCTGAAGCATATAACATTAGCTGTGGTTGGAGACAGGACTCCAGACTTAATGGAAGACGGATGCTTTTTTGCATGGCTGTTCCATGTCTCTTGGATGAACAGTGCCCTCATATCTGATTAATTAGTTACATTTTCTTTGGTAGACTATTGGTTACATTATTACTGAACCCTGCAATGTCAGACTTTTATACAGACATACCAAACTTTATAAATGGGAGGAAAAGAGTGCATTTAATCAGTACAAGCAACCTTTCAACAACCACCTCCTTGAAAATGACATTAATAAGTTAACAAATAGTCACAGTCTTTTAAATATTCAAAAGTTCTGGTAAGGCAAAAAAATCATTTATCGGGATATAGGGATTTTTGCATTTTGTTGAACAAACATATTTCATGCTGTTTGTTTTGACCTTACTTGTCTGGTATATGTTCTTACATGTACGTGTATTTAAGCAAGAGAAGCAGTCTGTGCTTGGGTCTGTGTGCATTTGATGTCATAAATTGTCCTGTAGTGGTATGGAAATCAGCCATTGCTTGGAAACAGAACTAAAAATAAAAGCCTCAGTGGAATCTATTCCATGAAAAAAAAACTAGAAAAACTAGAACATTTGTACCTTTGTCTGTACATTTAAAAATAGATGCTTACTGGTCAGTTTTCAGTCTGCTTGTAATACATAATCCAGTCTATATTTTATAAAAAGATGATAGCTTGCAAACTGTATGTCCAGGTTCTTAAGAACATAGTTTTTTAATAGTAACACTTACCATTTACATAGTGTTTTTCATTTTCACAGCATTTTACATTGACTAATAAACCATCAAACCACACCCAAAGACATGTAAATATGAGGATCCCCATTTTACTTGCACAAGGGCACTGAGCAAGTTATTGTCAACAACGGAGTCAGAATTCAAGAGTTCCTGGCTCCCAGTCCCATACTCAGCACTCTAGGCCATGCCACCTTCAACAGAACTTCTATATACACGTTGTAGCAGACTCTGCATTGCATATATTTAAAGCAATCGTGTGAACTGCACAGGTGTGAATGAGTGCAGAATTTGGCCCCAGTTGCTTAATGTAGATTTTAATTCAACATTACAGTACAGCGCAATTCAGTACAATATAGTTACTCCTCTGAATCAACCAGCAACCGCCACTGAAGTCTTTCAGTCTAGTGCAAGCTGGGAAATGACCAAAACCAAAGAAAAGAAAAAGCAGGTTAACAACCCCCCGTGGATTTTTTACTATGTAAAAACCAACCAAACAAAAAAAAAAACAAAAAAACACAACTTCAGAATTTCCTGGCATTACAGAACAGATTATTATAAATGTATCTAACTTCAGAGGGACAGTCCTGGTGACACATGGGTTTCTCTAATGGTATGTGTGTCCTGTGTGCTTTCTGTTTCACTCTCATATTTGTTAATCATTATGGACACAGCTCAAGCAAAGGAGCTGTGCGTGAAAGAACTGCAAAAAGCAGGGGGTTCTCACCTCTTTTTTTCCACCCAGGCCACTCCCTCAAATGATCATTCACTTGAACCACTAGGTCTCGCCCCGCAGAACATCAATGGAAAGTCTGTCAACAGCAACACCAACGCAGAACTTTCCCACCCTTACAAAAGGGCCTGATCCAGAGCCCAATGAAGTAAATGAAAAGATTCCCATTGACATCACAGGGCTTTGAATCCAGTCCAAGGAGAGAGAAACATATATTTCATTATATTATGGTTAATCATCTCTTCTCTATCATTCTGGCCAAGTGACAGCAATAATGTTCATACCCTGAAACTGTACTAAATCTTTGGTTTGACTCTAATTCTGCAGCAAAAGCTCTTAATTGCTTTGACAGCTCTTTCATCTCAAACATTCACATTTATGAACACCAAATATATTGAAAAGCCAATAAAACTATTCACTAGGTGAAATTCACCCTTATGCAGGGGGATACCACAAGGCCAAAGTACCCACCATATTCTGCATAAGGGATGACCTTCATCTTAAGAGAAGGAAAGACAGGCCTGAACCAACCTGCCCCAGACCCGAATATACTCCAGAACTTGGAGGAAGTTCTGATCCAGAGCCAAATGTCACAGTTGTTCTCTTTTCTGCAATGAGTCCAAACCAAAATCCTGGACTTATTCTACAGGTCTAACTGTAGACTAAGCCAGAGGTTCTCAACCCGCAGGGTGGGCTGCATGCAGCCCAATTAGCACACAGCTTCGGCCCAGCTGTGTGCTAAAGGCCGCAGGCTCCCGGCTGCCCTGCCTTGCGGCGGGCTCCGAGCTCCCAGCTGCCTTGCCATCCAGCGGGCTCCAGGCTGCCCTGCCACGTTCTGGACTCCTGACAGCCCCACATGGTGGGGCTCAGGGTACGGGCAGCTGGCTGCAGCCCGGCCTTCCACAGCAGGGCCCCGGCGGCGTCTGGGGGCAGGGTCCTGGCTGCCCCCCGGCCCAGCATGCCGGGACTCTGTGTCCAGGCAGCCAGCTGCCGCGCGGTCCCACACACCAGGTTCCGGGGGTAGGATCCTGGCTGCTGCCCGGACCCCTGCAGCAGGGTCTGGAGTCCAGGCAGCCAGCTGCCGCCCGACCCCACAGATCTCGGGATCTGAGCAGCTGGCTGGCGGCAGGGCTCGGGATCTGGGCAGCCGGCTACTGCCTAGCCCCCCATGGCAGGGTCAGGGGTCTGGGCAGCTGGCTGCCGCCCAGCCCGCACACCAGGGCTCAGGGGCCTGGTACAGTCCAGGGTTAAGGTCCTGGATGCCTCCCAGCGCCTGCGGCGAGGTCCAGGATCCGGGCAGCTGGCTACCGCCTGGCACCATACAGTGGGGTCCAGGGTCCTGGCGGGGTCCTGGGATAGGGTCCTGGCTGCCTCCTAGCCCCGCGAGGTGGGGGTCAGGGTCCCCACACAGCAGGGTCTGGGGTTGGGGTCCCTGCCCCCCACCCTATGCCCAGCTCTCCGCTCCTGGCCCCACTCTGTGGAGGGGTCTCTGGGCGGAGGGCGCTGAGCATGGGTGTTTGTGCAGGGGTTTAGGTGGGGGGCAATGTGGTTCTCAACCTGCGGCCCAGCTAACACTAATAGGTTGAGAATCACTAGACTAAACCAAAATCTTAAGAGGGAAAACTCTTATCCCTTTGGGAAATTCTCGCAAGATACTGTTCAGGCTTATGTCCCCATTTTATATAAAGTCAAATTTTATTAAGAAGTAACCTATCCTATCATCTTACTTATTCCATAAATGTCTTAACCATTTGATATACCTGTCACACTGGAAAATGCCTTTTATCGTTTAACAGTTGGGAGGCAAAGCGAAGGGGAAAAGAAAAAACAGTAGAAATACATAGGCTATTGGGTGCTTCCTGGTACCACTCAGATAAAACACACAGGGGCCATATTTTCTCTGCATTCTCTGCACAAGAAAAATGGAAGGCTTATAGACCTTTTAACAGTCTCTACTTGATGGAGAGGAGCAGATGTCACTGGACCTCTTTTGTCACATTGATTTTTTGGGAATAAACAACCTGCTAACCTGTAATTTTCAGGGCAGTCAGTTCCATGCCAGAGAATGCGAACACAAATGATATTTTGAAATTACTTTAAAAAAAAAACTAAGAATGCTTAGACGAGTCTCATGTCTTAGCCTGGATCCCTTCCAAATCAAGTTTTTAATTTAATGAACAATTTTGAAAAAAAAAATCCAACATTGCACCTTTTATAATTCCAGTCATGGAAAGAACAAGAGAAAAAAAATCACATTTGCATTTTAAATACTTTTGATCTTGTTTCAACATCACCAAAGTTCTTCCTGGGACTTAGGCAAATCAAACCTAAATCAGGGGGATCTTAACACACTCACTCAGAGAAGGAAAGAAAGTTAAC
This sequence comes from Trachemys scripta elegans, assembly GCF_013100865.1. NCBI lineage: Eukaryota > Metazoa > Chordata > Testudines > Emydidae > Trachemys > Trachemys scripta. The sequence continues at coordinate 21,272,312 of NC_048314.1, forward strand.
CAATGCCAGTCCCCAAGGGATGGGTCCGATTCTGCTCTCATTTACCCCCTTGTAACTGCACTGATAACGGTGTTCAGAATAAGCATCTGGCTGGAGAACTGGGCCCCACATTCTTATTTCCAATCAGCGTATGACCATATACTGCATGGGTGTAAAAGAGAGCTAAATCTGGCCCAAGGCTTTTACAGTCAATTCTAGCCTGTTCCTATGCAGCAGACGATGGTCCATACAGAGTGGAACCAGTGCAGTTCTACTGCACAAGGAGGGCAAGATGTGGGGGAGCCAGGTGGGGATGTGCACCCTTGGCACAGTGTAGAAGCCTCTTGCAGGTGAGCCCCCTGCATAGCAGTGTGTAGGAGATAGCAGCGGGTATAGGGGGATGCCCTCAGATCCTCCAGCTGAATTCAATAAATCACGCAGCTGCTCAACACCTCTCAGTACCAGGCTCTAAGTTAGTTGTAGCACAACGAGGGTCGTCAAACAAAGGGTGCATAGGGAAAGAAACAGCCCAGGAGGCCAAAGGTTACCACAGTACCAGATAATGGAATAAACTATTGTTGTTGTGTGGAAAACTTATTTTTCATATTATATACATACATACACAGACATAGTATGCAGGAGCAAAGTCTGACAAAAACACAGGAGAGGTGGAGTGTGGGGGCCTTGATAAGGGACAAAAGAGCAAACCTGCTAAGGAGTCACTATCGTTCACCTTGTTTACAAACCCCAGCCCTGCAAGCTGATTCACAAGCAGAGTCCTCAAGCCTGTGTGAAGCCCCACTGAACTTCCGCAGGACTCTGTGCAAGCGTTAGGGTCTGCCCATGTGGATCAGCTGACAAGACTGGGGCTTTGGTCACCACATCCCACCTACAATTTTGCAGAAAGTCCCACTAACGGTTTTATAGAAGTCTCGCGCTAGAGAAATGCCAAGGTTTTCACAGAATTGATGTATATTGTGAGCAGTACAAAATGGTTTTGTTTATACCTGGGCCCCATGTACTCTGCAATACTGTAGCTGTGGGGATTTGCTGCAGAACTGGACATTTTTCCAAGATCCTACAGAACTCAGCATTTTATCTCAAAAATATCATTTTGTGGGTGCCTTGTTCCCAGTACCTTGTTTTCTTTTTCCTTTCCCCATTGAGATCTGGCTGCAGATGCCTTTTGCTCCACATCATTCTCCACAAGGGAGATTTAGTTGGATTACCAAGCATGCTTTCTTGCACTGTTCCATGAAACCAGGCGGTAGGGGATTTGGGAGCAAGAGCCAAGGTCCAGTTTGTAGCCACAGTGTAGGGGAGTGAACTGGTCCCCATGGAGAATAGTGCAACAGCTGGTATCTGGGGACTTGAACCACTGATGCCAGCTGTGAGCTCCCCCACTCCCTGGCACACATGAGGGAAAGGAGATTCTGAGTCAAGCTGTTCTGAGAAATTTTAAGGAGCCAAAACCCAAAATACAGTGAAAATATTCATCATCAAAAATATTCTTAATCAAAAAACCCCTAAAAATTTGTCAGTGAATATTTTTGTCTGATTACTTTCAACAATGAGTTTTTTGTGATGTTCTTCAGGCCCCCTGGCTCCCACAGTGTTCTCCAGGCAACATAGCTAGCCAGTCTAGTCTATTCTATTCTCTTTGATATAGGTTCTCTTACCACACTCATCACTGTATTATCTGAGCCGCCTTCCAGGAGTGTGTTAGGTAATGTAACTAGCATCTGTCATGTGTGGTTTGTTCTCATCCTCTCCCCAGAGGGAGAAGCATGTGCATTGGAGTGTTTTGATTTGGTGTTGGCTTTTTTTTTATATGTAAACGTATCTGTTGCTATGTGTTTGTATTAGAGAAGGCAGGTCAAAGAAAGGCACCTTCCACTTGGAGCGGAGAGTTGGGAGGTAAGTGATGGTCCTTAGTTCGAGGGGAAGTTCATTTCACAGTCTTGGATCAGCCCCAGATAAAATTTTGTCTCCCACCTACACTTCTGCCTCCTTCTATTCGCTATGGATACATTTTTGTACAGTGCCTAGCATGATGGGGCACTGAGCTGGCTGAGGTCTGTCGGTGAGACCACAATATGATGTTAAGTAATAACAACAATAATAATTGAGGCTGTGTGTTTGGGAGTGGGAAGAGGGGAATGAAGGATACTTCATGCCCATAGAATACATTAACTTTGCAGCAGATTTTAGGGCTTCTTGATGCAGAACTTGGTGGAGTTCACAGTGTGCTACTTACATCCAAACACTTTTTTGATCAAGAATTGAGGGCAAGTCCAGGATGTTAAGGTATCTAGGTTAATATGCACAACTGTGGAATCAATCACTATCACTTTCTTTATTATTTCCTCTTCTAAAAAATAATACTTTAATGACTCTAGCATTAGCCCAGAGAGATAAATGAAACATTAATACAAACACAATTACATACCCTTTCTTCTGTCAATAAGCTTCCTTCATTTACAGTTCCAGGATCCTCTGCATTACATTTCTGACAAATTGGGTTTTTGTTGTTTCTGGTGGGAAAAAAATTAAAAAAAAAAATGATTTGTGAACTGCAGTTCAGAGAGCCTCTGCTTCAAGAATAACAAATTAACAAAAACAACAGAAGTATTAATTTCAGCTCAAGGTCAACACGCTTTATGGTAAAAGGGCCAAATCTTGGTCCCATTGAAAGTCCACAATTTTTAACCATCTATCAGCAAAATCTGAACCGTCATGACTATTCTGCTCTACAAAGCCAGCAATGCTGGGAATCTGCTTCTCTCAGTGAGGTAGGCACTAACTCCATGTAGTGCACAATAACCTGAAATCTGAAGTCTTTTTAACACAGAAGTGATGCCTTTTCTTCTCTGGTAGGTGGATAGGTTTTTAATTGCCAGGATACATCTCAGGGCTCAATCTTCTCTTCATTCACACAGGCCACCATTGGTGTGTTGACTTGTAAAATTGGCTATTGTGTGTACACATGAAGGGCAACGGCATAGCTGGTGCAGGAGTGAACTCTAAAGTGGCATCATCATACTTTCCAGTAACACAGCCACAAAATGCTTTGGTTTTAATTTGAAATATTTCTTAAATTAGCATTTAAACTGTGCAATTAAAGGGAAAAAACAAAGCTTTTCAGGAAGAGGCAAGCACTTCTGTGACACTGCAATTACCATCCAGCCGAGTCATGTATTAGCTCAGTTCAAGAAACCCGACAGAAAAGTGTCCTTATGACCAGATGAAGAGCATGACATTACTTCCTTCAGACTGTACTAACAGGTTTGCTTGGTTCCGTTTCCAGTTCCATTACAAGGTTGCCATGAGAAGATATAAGCAGACAGAGCAAATTCTGTTCTTATTTTCAGGAGTGCAAGTCCTCAGTGACTCCACTGACTGCAGCAGAGTTACTCTGGATTTACACCAGTGAGAGCAAGCAGAATTTAGCCCAGTGGGCCACATGCATTCTGTGTAAAATGCCATTACACTGTAGTGCTTTGACCTGCCAGTCACATGTGGCTGGCTGACCGACTCAGCTTTTTGTTACAGTTGAATCAGGATATATACTTAGGGCTTGTCTACACTGGCAATTTACAGCGCTGCAACTTTCTGGCTCAGGGGTATGAAAAAAGCGCTGCGACCACACAAGGCATATTAAAGCGCTGCCACGGCAGCACTTCAGCATTGCCAGTGTAGACCAGCCCTTAAAGAGAAGAGGGGAGAAGCAGCTAACCAATTAAGAACAATATCCCTCTATCTCCAAGCAAAAAGGCTGGGATTGTTCTGAGGGTTGGTTCCTCACTGGGCATTGACCCAGATTTTACATCGTGCACTTTATAATGTTCTAAAATAATAACACATTTTTAAACTTCCATAGCACCTTTCATCCAAAAATTGCAAAGCATTTTACATGTATTAAAGTAACTTCACAATAGCCTTCCTATGAGCTTTCAATATGATTCTCTCCCTTTTAGACTGGGAAGGGAAACTGAAGTATAGAAACAGACTTCAAAGAGAAACTGCAGCGCTACAATTCATTTGCAAACTTAACACCATCAATTTGGGCTTGAATAGGGACTGGGAGTGGCTGGCTCACTACAAAAGCAATTTTCCCTCTCTTGGTATAGACACCTTCTCATCAATTATTGGGAGTGGACCACATCCACCCTAACTGAATTGGCCTTGTCATCACTGATTCTCCACTTGTAAGGTAACTCCCTTCTCTTTATGTGCCAGTATATTTATGCTTGTATCTGTAATTTTCACTCCATGCCTCTGAAGAAGTGGGTTTTTAACCACGAAAGCTTATGTCCAAATAAATGTGTTAGTCTCTAAGGTGCCACTGGACTCCTTGTTGTTTTTGTGGATACAGACTAACACGGCTACCCCTCTGATACTTGAAGTATAGAGAGGTAATTTGCCTAAGGTTATACAGCAAGTCAACAGCAGAGCCAAGAGGAAAACCGAGCAATCCTGACCACTAGACCACACTCGAAGCCTATAGACATACATCCTGAAAATAATATCACTGTAAGGAAGTATACATGGATGATAAAATTACTACTATCAACATCCCAGGTACTCTCAAACTCTACTCTAACACTTTCTCCCTATTTAGTAGATTATCACAACAGATCATCCTACTAGGGTTGTAGCTACAGAATCTGCCACTTGAAATCTTTCTGTCTTCTCGGCAGAAATGCATTATCACGTGGTCTCCTGTAGAAAGAACTTACCGTACAACCCATGACAAGCAAGCCGAGCAGTATCTATGCCCACATAGCGTTTGCTGGGCTTTCTTCAAGACGTTATTACAGCTGCTGCACAGGTATTTGTGATCGGGCACATTCTCACAGATGCTGGTGGGATAACCAAAGGGAAATTCGTTTTCATCAGGAGATGAGCCAGGGCCATCCGGAGAGACTCTGTCTGCCCTCTCAGCCATCTGAAGTAAACTGCTGTAAAAGATGTGGAACACACTAACTGCTGAAACAAGCAGACACCCGCTCCAGTAGATGTGAAATAATACATTGAGCATCAAAGTCCACAAGGCAACTTCAAACCTGTGTAGTAATCTAGCGATCTGTTTAATTAAATCTGTCGCTGACATGTGTGACTAAGTGTCATGGTGGGGTTTGACTAGGTACCAGCAGGAAATTACTGTACAGATTTAAAATTCCCCTGAATCACAAAATGAAAACAGATATATTATAATCAAGGGGAAGCTGGGGGGCTTTGCATAGTTTTCAGGTTTGTTTTCAGGGCAAAGTAAATATTTCTGTTCTTTTTAGAACTAGAATACCATTGGTCAATCCTGCACGGCAGAATTATTTCCTGTAGAGTAAATCCCCAGTCTCAGAACTCTAGTTCCCATTGCACCCAAAGCTTGTCTGTGATTGCATTTTACAGATGTGGAAACTCCAGAACAGAGAGGTGTAATGACTTTCCCACAGTCATAAAGGAAGACAGAGGAAAACCCAGGAAAATACAGTCCATTAACTAATGCCACTTTCTAGCCACTAGATACATAGGGCCTGATTTGCTGAGCACCTCCAGCTCTTCCCCTGTAGTTAATGGACACTGTGAAAATCAGGCCAACACTGCCTCTGGAGGACTCAGGAACGGTTTGGAAAATTCAGGGTTTTATTACATATAGAACCTGAACAAATATAATTCATAACTGTATCCTTATGAATCACATTTTTCTCATGACAGCACTAACACAGAAGTACCAGTCCTGGTCCCAATGGTGACATTAGCAGAAACTGTTATTAACTAATGATCTGAAAAAACAGAATCAATGTTCATGTTATTAGCTCAGAGAATAGAATGCAATTTTTTCCTGCCCTAAAAACCCACACAGGCTCTGATCAGCCAGGAACCTAGAGGAATATAATACTGTACAATTATAAGGCCATCTTCTAGATACTCTGTACATTTTTCTGTGGTGATCAGTGCCCTAGATTAGATATCCTGTAGTTCTTGTGCAGGAAAGTCTCCATTGACTTCAGTGGGACTTTTGCTTGTGTAAACAGCTGTAAGATTGTACTGTTTTCTTTTCTCTGTGGTACCTTGCATACATATTGTATCCCTAAATGGGTTACATCAGTAAAGATTAATACAAAACCCCTAAGAAAGGGAGGGAGAGTCTAACAGGCCTAGGCATCAAAAATAGGTTTTCAGTTAAGACTTGAAATAAGATGAAAAGTCAACAAGCTGGGGAAATAAAAGACGGGTGTTCCAGATACTAGACACTGCAGAGAAGATTCTTGCACCAAAAGTGGCCAAAAAATACACAGTGGCATTCAGGAATGTTTAATTCAGCCAAGATGTTTTTGTAACCTACTACTGAGGCCAGCTAGCTAAATTCTCAAATACCTCCAAATCAATGGTTTGCCTTTGCTGGATACCAGCTGCATTATTATTGGGCTGGCCAACACCCCCATCGATTTCCCTCCCCCAGGGTCTCCTATAACAAACGCACTACCTAAAGAATATGTAACCGAAACCATTACTGGCGTCTATACATGCTATAAAGGTGGCTTTACAAGATCTGCACAGGGCTTTTCCTTGACAGGGAGGGAGTGGATTATTTCAGTCAGTGGACCAGAAAAACCCACTACTGACTTTAGTGCAAGGAGAAAGCCACCTCTCTCTCTGTCTCTGCAATGACACGTGTTTCGGGGGGCGGGGGGGGAGACAGAGTGTAAGGCCAGAAGGGAATGGGATTCCAGATCATCTAGTCTGGCCTCCCGGATATCACAGGACACCAACACCCCCAGCACCTGCCCCGGCCCGGGGAAACAGGATTACACCGTCACTGCTCTCACTAGTTTTGGCAACAGCTGCACCCGGGAAGGGGGGTGGGCTGTGGTGGGGACCCAGGGGGATCGGGGTCCGTGGCCCATGCCCGGGGGGGGTGTCCCTGGTCCCTGATCCGCGATGGGGGAGATGGGGGGGGGTTGGTGTCCTGTGATATCCGGGAGGCCAGACTAGATGATCTGGAATCCCATTCCCTTCTGGCCTTACACTCTGTCTCCCCCCC